>NW_027193757.1:0-291719 GCF_032444005.1 Ranitomeya imitator | reverse complement strand
CTACACTCTATACCCTACACTCTATACCATACAATCTATACCCTACACACTATACCCTACACTCTATACCCTACACTCTACACTCTATACCCTACACTCTATAACATACACTCTATACCCTACACTCTATACCTGACACTCTATACCCTACACTCTACACCCTACACTCTACACTCTATACCGTACACTCTATACCCTACACTCTATACCCTACACTCCACACTTTATACCCTACACTCTATACCCTACACTCTATACCCTACACTCTATACCATACACTCTATACCATTTACTCTATACCCTACACTCTATACCCTACACTATACACTCTATACCCTACACTCTACACCCTACACTCTATACCCTACACTCTATACTCTATACCCTACAATCTATACCTTACACTCTATACCCTACACTATACACTCTATACCCTACACTCTATACCCTACACTCTATACCCTACACTCTATACTCTATACCCTACACTCTATACCCTACAGGCTATACCCTACACTGTACACCCTACACTCTACACTCTATACTCTACACTCTATACCCTACACTCTATACCCTACACTCTATACCCTACACTCTACACTTTATACCCTACACTCTATACCCTACACTCTATACTCTACACTCTATACCCTACACTCTACACTCTATACCCTACACTCTATACATAGTAATATAGTAACATAGTAACATAGTAAGGCCGAAAAAAGACATTTGTCCATCCAGTTCAGCCTATATTCCATCATAATAAATACCCAGATCTACGTCCTTCTACAGAACCTAATAATTGTATGATACAATATTGTTCTGCTCCAGGAAGACATCCAGGCCTCTCTTGAACCCCTCGACTGAGTTCGCCATCACCACCTCCTCAGGCAAGCAATTCCAGATTCTCACTGCCCTAACAGTAAAGAATCCTCTTCTATGTTGGTGGAAAAACCTTCTCTCCTCCAGACGCAAAGAATGCCCCCTTGTGCCCGTCACCTTCCTTGGTATAAACAGATCCTCAGCGAGATATTTGTATTGTCCCCTTATATACTTATACATGGTTATTAGATCGCCCCTCAGTCGTCTTTTTTCTAGACTAAATAATCCTAATTTCGCTAATCTATCTGGGTATTGTAGTTCTCCCATCCCCTTTATTAATTTTGTTGCCCTCCTTTGTACTCTCTCTAGTTCCATTATATCCTTCCTGAGCACCGGTGCCCAAAACTGGACACAGTACTCCATGTGCGGTCTAACTAGGGATTTGTACAGAGGCAGTATAATGCTCTCATCATGTGTATCCAGACCTCTTTTAATGCACCCCATGATCCTGTTTGCCCTGTTTGCCCCTGATACCCTACACTCTATACCCTACACTCTATACTCTATACCCTACACTCTATACCCTACAGGCTATACCCTACACTCAACACCCTACACTCTATACCCTACATAGAATGTACGGTATAGAGTGTAGGGTATAGAGTATAGAGTGTAGGGTATAGAGTGTAGGGTATAGTGTGTAAAGTGTAGAGTGTAGGGTATAGAGTGTAGAGTGTAGGGTATAGAGTGTAGGGTATAGAGTGTATGGAATAGAGTGTAGGGTATAGTGTGTAGAGTGTAGGGTATAGAGTGTAGGGTATAGAGCGTAGGGTGTAGGGTATAGAGTGTAGGGTATAGAGTGTAGAGTGTAGGGTATAGAGTGTATGGTATAGAGTGTAGGGTATAGAGTGTAGGGTATAGAGCGTAGGGTGTAGGGTATAGAGTGTAGGGTATAGAGTGTAGGGTATAGAGTGTAGAGTGTAGGGTATGGATTGTATGGTATAGAGTGTAGGGTATAGAGTGTAGGGTATAGAGTGTAGAGTGTACTGATTACAGTGTAGGGTATAGAGTGTAGGGTATAGAATGTATGGAATAGAGTGTAGGGTATAGAGTGTAGGGTATAGAGTGCATGGAATAGAGTGTAGAGTGTAGGGTATAGAGTGTAGGGTATAGAGTTTATGGTATAGAGTGTAGGGAATAGAGTGTAGGGTATAGAGTGTATTGATTACAGTGTAGGGTATAGAGTGTAGGGTATAGAATGTATGGAATAGAGTGTAGGGTATAGAGTATAGAGTGTAGGGTATAGAGTGTAGGGTATAGAGCGTAGGGTGTAGTGTATAGAGTGCAGGGTATAGAGTGTAGGGTATGGAGTGTAGAGTGTAGGGTATAGAGTGTATGGTATAGAGTGTAGAGTGTAGAGTGTAGGGTATAGAGTGTAGGGTATAGAGTGTAGAGTGTAGGGTATAGAGTGTAGGGTATAGAGTGTAGAGTGTAGGGTATAGGGTGTATAGTATAGAGTGTAGGGTATAGAGTGTAGGGTATAGAGTGTAGAGTGTAGGGTATAGAGTGTAGGGTATAGAGTGTAGGGTATAGAGTGTAGAGTGTAGGGTATAGAGTGTATGGTATAGAGTGTAGGGTATAGAGTGTAGAGTGTAGGGTATAGAGTGTAGGGTATAGAGTGTAGGGTATAGAGTGTAGGGTATAGAGTGTAGGGTATAGAGTGTAGAGTGTAGGGTATAGAGTGTAGGGCATGGAGTGTAGGGTATAGAGTGTAGGGTATAGAGTGTAGAGTGTAGGGATTAGAGTGTATGGTATAGAGTGTAGGGTATAGAGTGTAGAGTATAGGGTATAGAGTGTAGAGTATGGAGTGTAGAGTATAGAGTGTAGGTTATAGAGTGTAGAGTGTAGGGTTTAGAGTGTAGGGCATAGAGTGTAGGGCATAGAGTGTATAGTGTAGGGTATAGAGTGTAGGATATAGAGTATAGAGTGTAGGGTATAGAGTGTAGGGTATAGAGTGTAGAGTGTAGGGTATAGAGTGTAGAGTGTAGGGAATAGAGTGTAGGGTATAGAGTGCATGGAATAGAGTGTAGAGTGTATGGTATAGAGTGTAGGGTATAAAGTGTAGAGTGTAGGGTATAGAGTGTAGGGTATAGAGTGTACGGTATAGAGTGTAGAGTGTAGGGTGTAGCGTGTAGGGTATAGAGTGTCAGGTATAGAGTGTAGGGTATAGAGTGTATGTTATAGAGTGTAGGGTATAGAGTGTAGAGTGTAGGGTATAGAGTGTAGGGTATAGTGTGTAGGGTATAGATTGTATGGTATAGAGTGTAGGGTATAGAGTGTAGGGCATAGAGTGTAGGGTATAGATTGTAGGGTATAGAGTGTAGAGTGTAGGGTATAGAGTGTAGAGTATAGAGTGTATGGTGTAGAGTGTAGGGTATAGAGTGTATAGTGTAGGTTATAGAGTGTAGGGTATAGAGTGTAGGGAATAGAGTGTAGAGTGTAGGGTATATAGTGTATGGTATAGAGTGTAGGGTATAGAGTGTAGGGTATATAGTGTAGGGTATAGAGTGTAGGGTATAGAGTGTAGGGCATAGAGTGTAGGGTATAGAGTGTAGAGTGTAGGGTATAGAGTGTAGGGTATAGAGTGTAGGGTATAGAGTGTAGGGTATAGAGTGTAGAGTGTAGGGATTAGAGTGTAGGGTATAGAATGTAGGGTATAGAGTGTAGGGTATAGAGTGTAGGGTATAGAGTGTAGGGTATAGAGTGTAGGGTATAGAGTGTAGGGTGTAGAGTGTAGGGTATAGAGTGTAGGGTGTAGAGTGTAGGGTATAAAGTGTAGAGTGTAGGGTATAGAGTGTAGGGTATAGAGTGTAGGGTATAGAGTGTAGGGTATAGAGTGTAGGGTATAGAGTGTATGGTATAGAGTGTAGGGTATAGAGTGTAGGGTATAAAGTGTAGAGTGTAGGGTATAGAGTGTAGGGTATAGAGTGTAGGGTATAGAGTGTAGAGTGTAGGGTATAGAGTGTAGGGTATAGAGTGTATGGTATAGAGTGTAGGGTATAGAGTGTAGGGTATAGAGTGTAGGGTATACTGTGTAGAGTGTAGGGTATAGAGTGTAAGGTATAGAGGGTAGGGAATAGAGTGTATGGTGTAGAGTGTAGGGTATAGAGTGTAGGGTATAGAGTGTAGGGTATAGAGTGTATGGTATAGAGTTTAGGGTATAGAGTGTAGGGTATAGAGTGTAAGCTATAAAGTGTAGGGTGTAGAGTGTAGGGTATAGAGTGTAGAGTATAGAGTGTAGGGTATAGAGTGTAGAGTGTAGGGTATAGAGTGTATGGTATAGAGTGTAAGCTATAAAGTGTAGGGTGTAGAGTTTAGGGTATAGAGTGTAGGGTATAGAGTGTAGGGTATAGAGTGTAGGGTATAGAGTGTGAGGTATAGAGCGTAGGGTGTAGGGTATAGAGTGTAGGGTATAGAGTGTAAGGTATAAAGTGAAGGGTGTAGAGTGTAGGGGATAGAGTGTAGGGTATAGAGTGTAGGGTATAGAGGGTAGGGTATAGAGTGTATGGTGTATAGTGTAGAGTGTAGGGTATAGAGTGTAGGGTATAGAGTGTAGGGTATAGAGTGTATGGTACAGAGTGTAGGGTATAGAGTGTAAGGTATAAAGTGTAGAGTGTAGGGTATAGAGTGTAGGGTATAGAGTGTAGGGTATAGAGTGTAGGGTATAGAGTGTAGGGTATAGAGTGTAAGTTATAGAGTGTAGAGTGTAGGGTATAGAGTGTAAGGTATAGAGTGTTACTATGTTACTATGTATAGAGTGTAGGGTATAGAGTGTAGAGTGTAGGGTATAGAGTGTAGAGTATAGAGTGTAGGGTATAGAGTGTAGGGTATAAAGTGTAGAGTGTAGGGTATAGAGTGTAGGGTATAGAGTGTAGGGTATAGAGTGTAGAGTGTAGGGTGTACAGTGTAGGGTATAGCCTGTAGGGTATAGAGTGTAGGGTATAGAGTATAGAGTGTAGGGTATAGAGTGTAGGGTATAGAGTGTAGGGTATAGAGTGTATAGTGTAGGGTATAGAGTGTAAGGTATAGATTGTAGGGTATAGAGTATAGAGTGTAGGGTATAGAGTGTAGGGTGTAGAGTGTAGGGTATAGAGTGTATAGTGTAGGGTATAGAGTGTAGGGTATAGAGTAAATGGTATAGAGTGTATGGTATAGAGTGTAGGGTATAGAGTGTAGGGTATAGAGTGTAGGGTATAAAGTGTAGAGTGTAGGGTATAGAGTGTAGGGTATAGAGTGTACGGTATAGAGTGTAGAGTGTAGGGTGTAGAGTGTAGGGTATAGAGTGTCAGGTATAGAGTGTAGGGTATAGAGTGTATGTTATAGAGTGTAGGGTATAGAGTGTAGAGTGTAGGGTATAGAGTGTAGGGTATAGTGTGTAGGGTATAGATTGTATGGTATAGAGTGTAGGGTATAGAGTGTAGGGCATAGAGTGTAGGGTATAGATTGTAGGGTATAGAGTGTAGAGTGTAGGGTATAGAGTGTAGGGTATAGAGTGTATGGTATAGAGTGTAGAGTGTAGGGTATAGAGTGTATAGTGTAGGTTATAGAGTGTAGGGTATAGAGTAAAGGGTATAGAGTGTATGGTATAGAGTGTAGGGAATAGAGTGTAGAGTGTAGGGTATATAGTGTATGGTATAGAGTGTAGGGTATAGAGTGCAGGGTATATAGTGTAGGGTATAGAGTGTAGGGTATAGAGTGTAGGGCATAGAGTGTAGGGTATAGAGTGTAGAGTGTAGGGTATATATTGTAGGGTATAGAGTGTAGGGTATAGAGTGTAGGGTATAGAGTGTAGAGTGTAGGGATTAGAGTGTAGGGTATAGAATGTAGGTTATAGAGTGTAGAGTGTAGGGTATAGAGTGTAGGGTATAGAGTGTAGGCTATAGAGTGTAGGGTATATAGTGTAAAGTGTAGAGTGTAAGGTATAGAGTGTAGAGTGTAGTGTATAGAGTGTAGGGTATAGAGTGTATGGAATAGAGTGTAGGGTATAAAGTGTAGAGTGTAGGGTATAGAGTGTAGGGTATAGAGCGTAGGGTGTAGGGTATAGAGTGTAAGGTATAGAGTGTAGGGTATAGAGTGTAGAGTGTAGGGTATAGAGTGTAGGGTATAGAGTGTATGGTATACAGTGTAGAGTGTAGGGTATAGAGTGTATAGTGTAGGGTATAGAGTGTCGGGTATAGAGTGTAGGGTATAGAGCGTATGGTATAGAGTGTAGGGTATAGAGTGTAGAGTGTAGGGTACAGAGTGGAGGGTATGGAGTGTAGGGTATAGAGTGTAGGGTATAGAGTTTAGGGTATAGAGTGTAGGGTATAGAGTGTAGAGTGTAGGGTATAGAGTGTAGGGTATAGAGTGTAGGGTATAGAGTGTAGAGTATAGAGTGTAGGGTATAGAGTGTAGGGTATAGAGTGTAGAGTGTAGAGTGTAGGGTATAGAGTGTAGGGTATAGAGTGTAGGGTATAGAGTGTAGGGTATAGAGTGTATGGTATAGAGTGTAGGGTATAGAGTGTAGGGTATAGAGTGTAGGGTATAGAGTGTAGGGTATAGAGTGTAGAGTGTAGGGTATAGATTGTAGGGTATAGAGTGTAGAGTGTAGGGTATAGAGTGTAGGGTATAGAATGTAGGGTTTAGATTGTAGGGTATAGAGTGTAGGGTATAGAGTGTAGATTGTAGGGTATAGATTGTAGGGTATGGATTGTATGGTATAGAGTGTAGGGTATAGAGTGTAGGGTATAGAGTGTAGAGTGTACTGATTACAGTGTAGGGTATAGAGTGTAGGGTATAGAATGTATGGAATAGAGTGTAGGGTATAGAGTGTAGGGTATAGAGTGCATGGAATAGAGTGTAGAGTGTAGGGTATAGAGTGTAGGGTATAGAGTGTATGGTATAGAGTGTAGGGAATAGAGTGTAGGGTATAGAGTGTACTAATTACAGTGTAGGGTATAGAGTGTAGGGTATAGAATGTATGGAATAGAGTGTAGGGTATAGAGTATAGAGTGTAGGGTATAGAGTGTAGGGTATAGAGCGTAGGGTGTAGTGTATAGAGTGCAGGGTATAGAGTGTAGGGTATAGAGTGTAGAGTGTAGGGTATAGAGTGTATGGTATAGAGTGTAGAGTGTAGAGTGTAGGGTATAGAGTGTAGGGTATAGAGTGTAGAGTGTAGGGTATAGAGTGTAGGGTATAGAGTGTAGAGTGTAGGGTATAGGGTGTAGAGTATAGAGTGTAGGGTATAGAGTGTAGGGTATAGAGTGTAGAGTGTAGGGTATAGAGTGTAGGGTATAGAGTGTAGGGTATAGAGTGTAGAGTGTAGGGTATAGAGTGTATGGTATAGAGTGTAGGGTATAGAGTGTAGGGTATAGAGTGTAGGGTATAGAGTGTAGGGTATAGAGTGTAGAGTGTAGGGTATAGAGTGTAGGGCATGGATTGTAGGGTATAGAGTGTAGGGTATAGAGTGTAGAGTGTAGGGATTAGAGTGTATGGTATAGAGTGTAGGGTATAGAGTGTAGAGTATAGGGTATAGAGTGTAGAGTATGGAGTGTAGAGTATAGAGTGTAGGTTATAGATTGTAGAGTGTAGGGATTAGAGTGTAGGGCATAAAGTGTAGGGCATAGAGTGTATAGTGTAGGGTATAGAGTGTAGGATATAGAGTATAGAGTGTAGGGTATAGAGTGTAGGGTATAGAGTTTAGAGTGTAGGGTATAGAGTGTAGAGTGTAGGGAATAGAGTGTAGGGTATAGAGTGCATGGAATAGAGTGTAGAGTGTATGGTATAGAGTGTAGGGTATAAAGTGTATGGTATAGAGTGTAGGGTCCAGAGTGTAGGGTATAGAGTGTAGAGTGTAGGGATTATACTGTAGGGTATAGAGTGTAGGGTATAGAATGTATGGAATAGAGTATAGGGTATAGAGTATAGAGTGTAGGGTATAGAGTGTAGGGTATAGAGCGTAGGGTGTAGGGTATAGAGTGTAGGGTATAGAGTGTATGGTATAGATTGTATGGTGTAGAGTGTATGGTATAGAGTGTAGGGTATAGAGTGTAGGGTATAGAGTGTAGGGTATAGAGTGTAGGGTATAGAGTGTAGGGTATAGAGTGTAGAGTGTAGGGTATAGAGTGTAGGGTATGGAGTGTAGGGTATAGAGTGTAGGGTATAGAGTGTAGAGTGTAGGGATTAGAGTGTATGGTATAGAGTGTAGGGTATAGAGTGTAGAGTATAGGGTATAGAGTGTAGAGTATGGAGTGTAGAGTATAGAGTGTAGGTTATAGAGTGTAGAGTGTAGGGATTAGAGTGTAGGGCATAGAGTGTAGGGCATAGAGTGTATAGTGTAGGGTATAGAGTGTAGGGTATAGAGTATAGAGTGTAGGGTATAGAGTGTAGGGTATAGAGTGTAGAGTGTAGGGTATAGAGTGTAGAGTGTAGGGAATAGAGTGTAGGGTATAGAGTGCATGGAATAGAGTGTAGAGTGTATGGTATAGAGTGTAGGGTATAGAGCGTAGGGTGTAGGGTATAGAGTGTAGGGTATAGAGTGTAGGGTATAGAGTGTAGGGTATAGAGTGTATGGTATAGAGTGTAGGGTATAGAGTGAAGGGTATAGAGTGTAGAGTGTAGGTATAGAGTGTATGGTATAGATTGTATGGTGTAGAGTGTATGGTATAGAGTTTAGGGTATAGAGTGTAGGGTATAGAGTGTAGGGTATAGAGTGTAGGGTATAGAGTGTAGGGTATAGAGTGTAGGGTATAGAGTGTAGAGTGTAGGGTATAGAGTGTAGGGTATGGAGTGTAGGGTATAGAGTGTAGGGTATAGAGTGTAGAGTGTAGGGATTAGAGTGTATGGTATAGAGTGTAGGGTATAGAGTGTAGAGTATAGGGTATAGAGTGTAGAGTATGGAGTGTAGAGTATAGAGTGTAGGTTATAGAGTGTAGAGTGTAGGGATTAGAGTGTAGGGCATAGAGTGTAGGGCATAGAGTGTATAGTGTAGGGTATAGAGTGTAGGGTATAGAGTATAGAGTGTAGGGTATAGAGTGTAGGGTATAGAGTGTAGAGTGTAGGGTATAGAGTCTAGAGTGTAGGGAATAGAGTGCAGGGTATAGAGTGCATGGAATAGAGTGTAGAGTGTATGGTATAGAGTGTAGGGTATAAAGTGTATGGTATAGAGTGTATGGTACAGAGTGTAGGGTATAGAGTATAGAGTGTAGGGTATAGAGTGTAGGGTATAGAGCGTAGGGTGTAGGGTATAGAGTGTAGGGTATAGAGTGTAGGGTATAGAGTGTAGAGTGTAGGGTATAGATTGTATGGTATAGAGTGTAGGGTATAGAGTGAAGGGTATAGAGTGTAGAGTGTAGGTATAGAGTGTATGGTATAGATTGTATGGTGTAGAGTGTATGGTATAGAGTTTAGGGTATAGAGTGTATGGTATAGAGTGTAGGGTATAGAGTGTAGAGTGTAGGGTATAGAGTCTAGGGTATAGAGTGTAGGGCATAGTGTGTAGGGTATAGATTGTAGGGTATAGAGTGTATAGTGTAGGGTATAGAGTGTAGGGTTTAGAGTGTATGGTATAGAGTGTAGGGAATAGAGTGTAGAGTGTATGGTATAGAGTGTAGGGTATAGAGTGTAGAGTGTAGGGTATAAAGTGTAGGGTATAGAGTGTAGGGTATAGAGTGTAGAGAGTAGGGCATAGAGTGTAGGGTATAAAGTGTAGGGTATAGAGTGTAGAGTGTAGGGATTAGAGTGTAGGGTATAGAGTGTAGGGTATAGAGTGTAGAATGTACGGTATAGAGTGTAGGGTATAGAGTATAGAGTGTAGGGTATAGAGTGTAGGGTATAGTGTGTAAAGTGTAGAGTGTAGGGTATAGAGTGTAGAGTGTAGGGTATAGAGTGTAGGGTATAGAGTGTATGGAATAGAGTGTAGGGTATAGTGTGTAGAGTGTAGGGTATAGAGTGTAGGGTATAGAGCGTAGGGTGTAGGGTATAGAGTGTAGGGTATAGAGTGTAGAGTGTAGGGTATAGAGTGTATGGTATAGAGTGTAGGGTATAGAGTGTAGGGTATAGAGCGTAGGGTGTAGGGTATAGAGTGTAGGGTATAGAGTGTAGGGTATAGAGTGTAGAGTGTAGGGTATGGATTGTATGGTATAGAGTGTAGGGTATAGAGTGTAGGGTATAGAGTGTAGAGTGTACTGATTACAGTGTAGGGTATAGAGTGTAGGGTATAGAATGTATGGAATAGAGTGTAGGGTATAGAGTGTAGGGTATAGAGTGCATGGAATAGAGTGTAGAGTGTAGGGTATAGAGTGTAGGGTATAGAGTGTATGGTATAGAGTGTAGGGAATAGAGTGTAGGGTATAGAGTGTACTGATTACAGTGTAGGGTATAGAGTGTAGGGTATAGAATGTATGGAATAGAGTGTAGGGTATAGAGTATAGAGTGTAGGGTATAGAGTGTAGGGTATAGAGCGTAGGGTGTAGTGTATAGAGTGCAGGGTATAGAGTGTAGGGTATGGAGTGTAGAGTGTAGGGTATAGAGTGTATGGTATAGAGTGTAGAGTGTAGAGTGTAGGGTATAGAGTGTAGGGTATAGAGTGTAGAGTGTAGGGTATAGAGTGTAGGGTATAGAGTGTAGAGTGTAGGGTATAGGGTGTAGAGTATAGAGTGTAGGGTATAGAGTGTAGGGTATAGAGTGTAGAGTGTAGGGTATAGAGTGTAGGGTATAGAGTGTAGGGTATAGAGTGTAGAGTGTAGGGTATAGAGTGTATGGTATAGAGTGTAGGGTATAGAGTGTAGAGTGTAGGGTATAGAGTGTAGGGTATAGAGTGTAGGGTATAGAGTGTAGGGTATAGAGTGTAGGGTATAGAGTGTAGAGTGTAGGGTATAGAGTGTAGGGCATGGAGTGTAGGGTATAGAGTGTAGGGTATAGAGTGTAGAGTGTAGGGATTAGAGTGTATGGTATAGAGTGTAGGGTATAGAGTGTAGAGTATAGGGTATAGAGTGTAGAGTATGGAGTGTAGAGTATAGAGTGTAGGTTATAGAGTGTAGAGTGTAGGGTTTAGAGTGTAGGGCATAGAGTGTAGGGCATAGAGTGTATAGTGTAGGGTATAGAGTGTAGGATATAGAGTATAGAGTGTAGGGTATAGAGTGTAGGGTATAGAGTGTAGAGTGTAGGGTATAGAGTGTAGAGTGTAGGGAATAGAGTGTAGGGTATAGAGTGCATGGAATAGAGTGTAGAGTGTATGGTATAGAGTGTAGGGTATAAAGTGTAGAGTGTAGGGTATAGAGTGTAGGGTATAGAGTGTACGGTATAGAGTGTAGAGTGTAGGGTGTAGAGTGTAGGGTATAGAGTGTCAGGTATAGAGTGTAGGGTATAGAGTGTATGTTATAGAGTGTAGGGTATAGAGTGTAGAGTGTAGGGTATAGAGTGTAGGGTATAGTGTGTAGGGTATAGATTGTATGGTATAGAGTGTAGGGTATAGAGTGTAGGGCATAGAGTGTAGGGTATAGATTGTAGGGTATAGAGTGTAGAGTGTAGGGTATAGAGTGTAGAGTATAGAGTGTATGGTATAGAGTGTAGAGTGTAGGGTATAGAGTGTATAGTGTAGGTTATAGAGTGTAGGGTACAGAGTAAAGGGTATAGAGTGTATGGTATAGAATGTAGGGAATAGAGTGTAGAGTGTAGGGTATATAGTGTATGGTATAGAGTGTAGGGTATAGAGTGTAGGGTATATAGTGTAGGGTATAGAGTGTAGGGTATAGAGTGTAGGGCATAGAGTGTAGGGTATAGAGTGTAGAGTGTAGGGTATAGAGTGTAGGGTATAGAGTGTAGGGTATAGAGTGTAGGGTATAGAGTGTAGAGTGTAGGGATTAGAGTGTAGGGTATAGAATGTAGGGTATAGAGTGTAGAGTGTAGGGTATAGAGTGTAGGGTATAGAGTGTAGGCTATAGAGTGTAGGGTATATAGTGTAAAGTGTAGAGTGTAAGGTATAGAGTGTAGAGTGTAGTGTATAGAGTGTAGGGTATAGAGTGTATGGAATAGAGTGTAGGGTATAAAGTGTAGAGTGTAGGGTATAGAGTGTAGGGTATAGAGCGTAGGGTGTAGGGTATAGAGTGTAAGGTATAGAGTGTAGGGTATAGAGTGTAGAGTGTAGGGTATAGAGTGTATGGTATAGAGTGTAGGGTGTAGAGTGTAGGGTATAGAGTGTAGAGTGTAGGGTATAGAGTGTAGGGTATAGAGTGTATGGTATACAGTGTAGAGTGTAGGGTATAGAGTGTATAGTGTAGGGTATAGAGTGTCGGGTATAGAGTGTAGGGTATAGAGCGTATGGTATAGAGTGTAGGGTATAGAGTGTAGAGTGTAGGGTACAGAGTGGAGGGTATGGAGTGTAGGGTATAGAGTGTAGGGTATAGAGTTTAGGGTATAGAGTGTAGGGTATAGAGTGTAGAGTGTAGGGTATAGAGTGTAGGGTATAGAGTGTAGGGTATAGAGTGTAGAGTATAGAGTGTAGGGTATAGAGTGTAGGGTATAGAGTGTAGAGTGTAGAGTGTAGGGTATAGAGTGTAGGGTATAGAGTGTAGGGTATAGAGTGTAGAGTGTAGGGTATAGAGTGTAGGGTATAGAGTGTAGGGTATAGAGTGTAGGGTATAGAGTGTAGGGTATAGAGTGTAGAGTGTAGGGTATAGATTGTAGGGTATAGAGTGTAGAGTGTAGGGTATAGAGTGTAGGGTATAGAATGTAGGGTTTAGATTGTAGGGTATAGAGTGTAGGGTATAGAGTGTAGATTGTAGGGTATAGATTGTAGGGTATGGATTGTATGGTATAGAGTGTAGGGTATAGAGTGTAGGGTATAGAGTGTAGAGTGTACTGATTACAGTGTAGGGTATAGAGTGTAGGGTATAGAATGTATGGAATAGAGTGTAGGGTATAGAGTGTAGGGTATAGAGTGCATGGAATAGAGTGTAGAGTGTAGGGTATAGAGTGTAGGGTATAGAGTGTATGGTATAGAGTGTAGGGAATAGAGTGTAGGGTATAGAGTGTACTGATTACAGTGTAGGGTATAGAGTGTAGGGTATAGAATGTATGGAATAGAGTGTAGGGTATAGAGTATAGAGTGTAGGGTATAGAGTGTAGGGTATAGAGCGTAGGATGTAGTGTATAGAGTGCAGGGTATAGAGTGTAGGGTATAGAGTGTAGAGTGTAGGGTATAGAGTGTATGGTATAGAGTGTAGAGTGTAGAGTGTAGGGTATAGAGTGTAGGGTATAGAGTGTAGAGTGTAGGGTATAGAGTGTAGGGTATAGAGTGTAGAGTGTAGGGTATAGGGTGTAGAGTATAGAGTGTAGGGTATAGAGTGTAGGGTATAGAGTGTAGAGTGTAGGGTATAGAGTGTAGGGTATAGAGTGTAGAGTGTAGGGTATAGAGTGTATGGTATAGAGTGTAGGGTATAGAGTGTAGGGTATAGAGTGTAGGGTATAGAGTGTAGGGTATAGAGTGTAGGGTATAGAGTGTAGAGTGTAGGGTATAGAGTGTAGGGCATGGAGTGTAGGGTATAGAGTGTAGGGTATAGAGTGTAGAGTGTAGGGATTAGAGTGTATGGTATAGAGGGTAGGGTATAGAGTGTAGAGTATAGGGTATAGAGTGTAGAGTATGGAGTGTAGAGTATAGAGTGTAGGTTATAGAGTGTAGAGTGTAGGGATTAGAGTGTAGGGCATAGAGTGTAGGGCATAGAGTGTATAGTGTAGGGTATAGAGTGTAGGATATAGAGTATAGAGTGTAGGGTATAGAGTGTAGGGTATAGAGTGTAGAGTGTAGGGTATAGAGTGTAGAGTGTAGGGAATAGAGTGTAGGGTATAGAGTGCATGGAATAGAGTGTAGAGTGTATGGTATAGATTGTAGGGTATAAAGTGTATGGTATAGAGTGTAGGGTACAGAGTGTAGGGTATAGAGTGTAGAGTGTAGGGATTAGACTGTAGGGTATAGAGTGTAGGGTATAGAATGTATGGAATAGAGTATAGGGTATAGAGTATAGAGTGTAGGGTATAGAGTGTAGGGTATAGAGCGTAGGGTGTAGGGTATAGAGTGTAGGGTATAGAGTGTAGGGTATAGAGTGTAGAGTGTAGGGTATAGAGTGTATGGTATAGAGTGTAGGATATAGAGTGAAGGGTATAGAGTGTAGAGTGTAGGTATAGAGTGTATGGTATAGATTGTATGGTGTAGAGTGTATGGTATAGAGTTTAGGGTATAGAGTGTAGGGTATAGAGTGTAGGGTATAGAGTGTAGGGTATAGAGTGTAGGGTATAGAGTGTAGAGTGTAGGGTATAGAGTGTAGGGTATGGAGTGTAGGGTATAGAGTGTAGAGTGTAGGGATTAGAGTGTATGGTATAGAGTGTAGGGTATAGAGTGTAGAGTATAGGGTATAGAGTGTAGAGTATGGAGTGTAGAGTATAGAGTGTAGGTTATAGAGTGTAGAGTGTAGGGATTAGAGTGTAGGGCATAGAGTGTAGGGCATAGAGTGTATAGTGTAGGGTATAGAGTGTAGGGTATAGAGTATAGAGTGTAGGGTATAGAGTGTAGGGTATAGAGTGTAGAGTGTAGGGTATAGAGTGTAGAGTGTAGGGAATAGAGTGTAGGGTATAGAGTGCATGGAATAGAGTGTAGAGTGTATGGTATAGAGTGTAGGGTATAAAGTGTATGGTATAGAGTGTAGGGTACAGAGTGTAGGGTATAGAGTATAGAGTGTAGGGTATAGAGTGTAGGGTATAGAGCGTAGGGTGTAGGGTATAGAGTGTAGGGTATAGAGTGTAGGGTATAGAGTGTAGAGTGTAGGGTATAGATTGTATGGTATAGAGTGTAGGGTATAGAGTGAAGGGTATAGAGTGTAGAGTGTAGGTATAGAGTGTATGGTATAGATTGTATGGTGTAGAGTGTATGGTATAGAGTTTAGGGTATAGAGTGTAGGGTATAGAGTGTAGAGTGTAGGGTATAGAGTGTAGGGTATAGAGTGTAGGGCATAGTGTGTAGGGTATAGATTGTAGGGTATAGAGTGTATAGTGTAGGGTATAGAGTGTAGGGTTTAGAGTGTATGGTATAGAGTGTAGGGAATAGAGTGTAGAGTGTATGGTATAGAGTGTAGGGTATAGAGTGTAGAGTGTAGGGTATAAAGTGTAGGGTATAGAGTGTAGGGTATAGAGTGTAGAGAGTAGGGTATAGAGTGTAGGGTATAAAGTGTAGGGTATAGAGTGTAGAGTGTAGGGATTAGAGTGTAGGGTATAGAGTGTAGGGTATAGAGTGTAGAATGTACGGTATAGAGTGTAGGGTATAGAGTGTAGGGTATAGTGTGTAAAGTGTAGAGTGTAGGGTATAGAGTGTAGAGTGTAGGGTATAGAGTGTAGGGTATAGAGTGTATGGAATAGAGTGTAGGGTATAGTGTGTAGAGTGTAGGGTATAGAGTGTAGGGTATAGAGCGTAGGGTGTAGGGTATAGAGTGTAGGGTATAGAGTGTAGGGTATAGAGTGTAGAGTGTAGGGTATAGAGTGTATGGTATAGAGTGTAGGGTGTAGAGTGTAGGGTATAGAGTGTAGAGTGTAGGGTATAGAGTGTAGAGTGTAGGGTATAGAGTGTAGAGTGTATGGGATAGAGTGTAGGGGATAGAGTGTATGGTATAGAGTGTATGGTATAGAGTGTAGGGTATAGAGTGTAGGGTATAGAGTGTAGAGTGTAGGGTATAGAGTGTAGGGTATAGAGTGTAGAGTGTAGGGTATAGAGTGTAGGGTATAGAGTGTAGAGTGTATGGTATAGTGTGTATGGTATAGAGTGTATGATATAGATTGTAGGGTATAGAGTGTAGGGTATAGAGTGTAGAGTGTAGGGTATAGAGTGTAGAGTGTAGGGTATAGAGTGTAGGGTATAGAGTTTAGAGTGTAGGGTATACAGTGTAGGGTATAGAGTGTAGAGTGTATGGTATAGAGTGTAGGGGATAGAGTGTATGGTATAGAGTGTAGAGTGTAGGGTATAGAGTGTAGGGTATAGAGTGTATGGAATAGAGTGTAGGGTATAAAGTGTAGAGTGTAGGGTATAGAGTGTAGGGTATAGAGTGTAGGGTGTAGGGTATAGAGTGTAAGGTATAGAGTGTAGGGTATAGAGTGTAGAGTGTAGGGTATAGAGTGTATGGTATAGAGTGTAGGGTGTAGAGTGTAGGGTATAGAGTGTAGAGTGTAGGGTATAGAGTGTAGGGTATAGAGTGTATGTTATACAGTGTAGAGTGTAGGGTATAGAGTGTATAGTGTAGGGTATAGAGTGTCGGGTATAGAGTGTAGGGTATAGAGCGTATGGTATAGAGTGTAGGGTATAGAGTGTAGGGTATAGAGTGTAGGGTATAGAGTGTGGGGTATAGAGTGTAGAGTGTAGGGTATAGATTGTAGGGTATGGATTGTATGGTATAGAGTGTAGGGTATAGAGTGTAGGGTATAGAGTGTAGAGTGTACTGATTACAGTGTAGGGTATAGAGTGTAGGGTATAGAATGTATGGAATAGAGTGTAGGGTATAGAGTGTAGGGTATAGAGTGCATGGAATAGAGTGTAGAGTGTAGGGTATAGAGTGTAGGGTATAGAGTGTAGGGTATAGAGTGTAGGGTATAGAGTGTAGAGTGTAGGGTATAGATTGTAGGGTATAGAGTGTAGAGTGTAGGGTATAGAGTGTAGGGTATAGAATGTAGGGTTTAGATTGTAGGGTATAGAGTGTAGGGTATAGAGTGTAGATTGTAGGGTATAGATTGTAGGGTATGGATTGTATGGTATAGAGTGTAGGGTATAGAGTGTAGGGTATAGAGTGTAGAGTGTACTGATTACAGTGTAGGGTATAGAGTGTAGGGTATAGAATGTATGGAATAGAGTGTAGGGTATAGAGTGTAGGGTATAGAGTGCATGGAATAGAGTGTAGAGTGTAGGGTATAGAGTGTAGGGTATAGAGTGTATGGTATAGAGTGTAGGGAATAGAGTGTAGGGTATAGAGTGTACTGATTACAGTGTAGGGTATAGAGTGTAGGGTATAGAATGTATGGAATAGAGTGTAGGGTATAGAGTATAGAGTGTAGGGTATAGAGTGTAGGGTATAGAGCGTAGGATGTAGTGTATAGAGTGCAGGGTATAGAGTGTAGGGTATAGAGTGTAGAGTGTAGGGTATAGAGTGTATGGTATAGAGTGTAGAGTGTAGAGTGTAGGGTATAGAGTGTAGGTTATAGAGTGTAGAGTGTAGGGTATAGAGTGTAGAGTGTAGGGTATAGGGTGTAGAGTATAGAGTGTAGGGTATAGAGTGTAGGGTATAGAGTGTAGAGTGTAGGGTATAGAGTGTAGGGTATAGAGTGTAGAGTGTAGGGTATAGAGTGTATGGTATAGAGTGTAGGGTATAGAGTGTAGGGTATAGAGTGTAGGGTATAGAGTGTAGGGTATAGAGTGTAGAGTGTAGGGTATAGAGTGTAGGGCATGGAGTGTAGGGTATAGAGTGTAGGGTATAGAGTGTAGAGTGTAGGGATTAGAGTGTATGGTATAGAGTGTAGGGTATAGAGTGTAGAGTATAGGGTATAGATTGTAGAGTATGGAGTGTAGAGTATAGAGTGTAGGTTATAGAGTGTAGAGTGTAGGGATTAGAGTGTAGGGCATAGAGTGTAGGGCATAGAGTGTATAGTGTAGGGTATAGAGTGTAGGATATAGAGTATAGAGTGTAGGGTATAGAGTGTAGGGTATAGAGTGTAGAGTGTAGGGTATAGAGTGTAGAGTGTAGGGAATAGAGTGTAGGGTATAGAGTGCATGGAATAGAGTGTAGAGTGTATGGTATAGAGTGTAGGGTATAAAGTGTATGGTATAGAGTGTAGGGTACAGAGTGTAGGGTATAGAGTGTAGAGTGTAGGGATTAGACTGTAGGGTATAGAGTGTAGGGTATAGAATGTATGGAATAGAGTATAGGGTATAGAGTATAGAGTGTAGGGTATAGAGTGTAGGGTATAGAGCGTAGGGTGTAGGGTATAGAGTGTAGGGTATAGAGTGTAGGGTATAGAGTGTAGAGTGTAGGGTATAGAGTGTATGGTATAGAGTGTAGGGTATAGAGTGAAGGGTATAGAGTGTAGAGTGTAGGTATAGAGTGTATGGTATAGATTGTATGGTGTAGAGTGTATGGTATAGAGTGTAGGGTATAGAGTGTAGGGTATAGAGTGTAGGGTATAGAGTGTAGGGTATAGAGTGTAGGGTATAGAGTGTAGAGTGTAGGGTATAGAGTGTAGGGTATGGAGTGTAGGGTATAGAGTGTAGGGTATAGAGTGTAGAGTGTAGGGATTAGAGTGTATGGTATAGAGTGTAGGGTATAGAGTGTAGAGTATAGGGTATAGAGTGTAGAGTATGGAGTGTAGAGTATAGAGTGTAGGTTATAGAGTGTAGAGTGTAGGGATTAGAGTGTAGGGCATAGAGTGTAGGGCATAGAGTGTATAGTGTAGGGTATAGAGTGTAGGGTATAGAGTATAGAGTGTAGGGTATAGAGTGTAGGGTATAGAGTGTAGAGTGTAGGGTATAGAGTGTAGAGTGTAGGGAATAGAGTGTAGGGTATAGAGTGCATGGAATAGAGTGTAGAGTGTATGGTATAGAGTGTAGGGTATAAAGTGTATGGTATAGAGTGTAGGGTACAGAGTGTAGGGTATAGAGTATAGAGTGTAGGGTATAGAGTGTAGGGTATAGAGCGTAGGGTGTAGGTTATAGAGTGTAGGGTATAGAGTGTAGGGTATAGAGTGTAGAGTGTAGGGTATAGATTGTATGGTATAGAGTGTAGGGTATAGAGTGAAGGGTATAGAGTGTAGAGTGTAGGTATAGAGTGTATGGTATGGATTGTATGGTGTAGAGTGTATGGTATAGAGTTTAGGGTATAGAGTGTATGGTATAGAGTGTAGGGTATAGAGTGTAGAGTGTAGGGTATAGAGTGTAGGGTATAGAGTGTAGGGCATAGTGTGTAGGGTATAGATTGTAGGGTATAGAGTGTATAGTGTAGGGTATAGAGTGTAGGGTTTAGAGTGTATGGTATAGAGTGTAGGAAATAGAGTGTAGAGTGTATGGTATAGAGTGTAGGGTATAGAGTGTAGAGTGTAGGGTATAAAGTGTAGGGTATAGAGTGTAGGGTATAGAGTGTAGAGAGTAGGGTATAGAGTGTAGGGTATAAAGTGTAGGGTATAGAGTGTAGAGTGTAGGGATTAGAGTGTAGGGTATAGAGTGTAGGGTATAGAGTGTAGAATGTACGGTATAGAGTGTAGGGTATAGAGTATAGAGTGTAGGGTATAGAGTGTAGGGTATAGTGTGTAAAGTGTAGAGTGTAGGGTATAGAGTGTAGAGTGTAGGGTATAGAGTGTAGGGTATAGAGTGTATGGAATAGAGTGTAGGGTATAGTGTGTACAGTGTAGGGTATAGAGTGTAGGGTATAGAGCGTAGGGTGTAGGGTATAGAGTGTAGGGTATAGAGTGTAGGGTATAGAGTGTAGAGTGTAGGGTATAGAGTGTAGGGTATAGAGTGTAGGGTATAGAGTGTAGGGTATAGAGTGTAGGGTATAGAGTGTAGGGTATAGAGTGTAGAGTGTAGGATATAGAGTGTAGGGCATGGAGTGTAGGGTATAGAGTGTAGGGTATAGAGTGTAGAGTGTAGGGATTAGAGTGTATGGTATAGAGTGTAGGGTATAGAGTGTAGAGTATAGGGTATAGAGTGTAGAGTATAGAGTGTAGGTTATAGAGTGTAGAGTGTAGGGTTTAGAGTGTAGGGCATAGAGTGTAGGGCATAGAGTGTATAGTGTAGGGTATAGAGTGTAGGATATAGAGTATAGAGTGTAGGGTATAGAGTGTAGGGTATAGAGTGTAGAGTGTAGGGTATAGAGTGTAGAGTGTAGGGAATAGAGTGTAGGGTATAGAGTGCATGGAATAGAGTGTAGAGTGTATGGTATAGAGTGTAGGGTATAAAGTGTAGAGTGTAGGGTATAGAGTGTAGGGTATAGAGTGTACGGTATAGAGTGTAGAGTGTAGGGTGTAGAGTGTAGGGTATAGAGTGTCAGGTATAGAGTGTAGGGTATAGAGTGTATGTTATAGAGTGTAGGGTATAGAGTGTAGAGTGTAGGGTATAGAGTGTAGGGTATAGTGTGTAGGGTATAGATTGTATGGTATAGAGTGTAGGGTATAGAGTGTAGGCATAGAGTGTAGGGTATAGATTGTAGGGTATAGAGTGTAGAGTGTAGGGTATAGAGTGTAGAGTATAGAGTGTATGGTATAGAGTGTAGAGTGTAGGGTATAGAGTGTATAGTGTAGGTTATAGAGTGTAGGGTATAGAGTAAAGGGTATAGAGTGTATGGTATAGAGTGTAGGGAATAGAGTGTAGAGTGTAGGGTATATAGTGTATGGTATAGAGTGTAGGGTATAGAGTGTAGGGTATATAGTGTAGGGTATAGAGTGTAGGGTATAGAGTGTAGGGCATAGAGTGTAGGGTATAGAGTGTAGAGTGTAGGGTATAGAGTGTAGGGTATAGAGTGTAGGGTATAGAGTGTAGGGTATAGAGTGTAGAGTGTAGGGATTAGAGTGTAGGGTATAGAATGTAGGGTATAGAGTGTAGAGTGTAGGGTATAGAGTGTAGGGTATAGAGTGTAGGCTATAGAGTGTAGGGTATATAGTGTAAAGTGTAGAGTGTAAGGTATAGAGTGTAGAGTGTAGTGTATAGAGTGTAGGGTATAGAGTGTATGGAATAGAGTGTAGGGTATAAAGTGTAGAGTGTAGGGTATAGAGTGTAGGGTATAGAGCGTAGGGTGTAGGGTATAGAGTGTAAGGTATAGAGTGTAGGGTATAGAGTGTAGGGTATAGAGTGTAGGGTATAGAGTGTATGGTATACAGTGTAGAGTGTAGGGTATAGAGTGTATAGTGTAGGGTATAGAGTGTCGGGTATAGAGTGTAGGGTATAGAGCGTATGGTATAGAGTGTAGGGTATAGAGTGTAGAGTGTAGGGTACAGAGTGGAGGGTATGGAGTGTAGGGTATAGAGTGTAGGGTATAGAGTTTAGGGTATAGAGTGTAGGGTATAGAGTGTAGAGTGTAGGGTATAGAGTGTAGGGTATAGAGTGTAGGGTATAGAGTGTAGAGTATAGAGTGTAGGGTATAGAGTGTAGGGTATAGAGTGTAGAGTGTAGAGTGTAGGGTATAGAGTGTAGGGTATAGAGTGTAGGGTATAGAGTGTAGAGTGTAGGGTATAGAGTGTATGGTATAGAGTGTAGGGTATAGAGTGTAGGGTATAGAGTGTAGGGTATAGAGTGTAGGGTATAGAGTGTAGAGTGTAGGGTATAGATTGTAGGGTATAGAGTGTAGAGTGTAGGGTATAGAGTGTAGGGTATAGAATGTAGGGTTTAAATTGTAGGGTATAGAGTGTAGGGTATAGAGTGTAGATTGTAGGGTATAGATTGTAGGGTATGGATTGTATGGTATAGAGTGTAGGGTATAGAGTGTAGAGTGTACTGATTACAGTGTAGGGTATAGAGTGTAGGGTATAGAATGTATGGAATAGAGTGTAGGGTATAGAGTGTAGAGTGTAGGGTATAGAGTGTAGGGCATGGAGTGTAGGGTATAGAGTGTAGGGTATAGAGTGTAGAGTGTAGGGATTAGAGTGTATGGTATAGAGTGTAGGGTATAGAGTGTAGGGTATAGGGTATAGAGTGTAGAGTATGGAGTGTAGAGTATAGAGTGTAGGTTATAGAGTGTAGAGTGTAGGGATTAGAGTGTAGGGCATAGAGTGTAGGGCATAGAGTGTATAGTGTAGGGTATAGAGTGTAGGATATAGAGTATAGAGTGTAGGGTATAGAGTGTAGGGTATAGAGTGTAGAGTGTAGGGTATAGAGTGTAGAGTGCATGGAATAGAGTGTAGAGTGTATGGTATAGAGTGTAGGGTATAAAGTGTATGGTATAGAGTGTAGGGTACAGAGTGTAGGGTATAGAGTGTAGAGTGTAGGGATTAGACTGTAGGGTATAGAGTGTAGGGTATAGAATGTATGGAATAGAGTATAGGGTATAGAGTATAGAGTGTAGGGTATAGAGTGTAGGGTATAGAGCGTAGGGTGTAGGGTATAGAGTGTAGGGTATAGAGTGTAGGGTATAGAGTGTAGAGTGTAGGGTATAGAGTGTATGGTATAGAGTGTAGGGTATAGAGTGAAGGGTATAGAGTGTAGAGTGTAGGTATAGAGTGTATGGTATAGATTGTATGGTGTAGAGTGTATGGTATAGAGTTTAGGGTATAGAGTGTAGGGTATAGAGTGTAGGGTATAGAGTGTAGGGTATAGAGTGTAGGGTATAGAGTGTAGAGTGTAGGGTATAGAGTGTAGGGTATGGAGTGTAGGGTATAGAGTGTAGGGTATAGAGTGTAGAGTGTAGGGATTAGAGTGTATGGTATAGAGTGTAGGGTATAGAGTGTAGAGTATAGGGTATAGAGTGTAGAGTATGGAGTGTAGAGTATAGAGTGTAGGTTATAGAGTGTAGAGTGTAGGGATTAGAGTGTAGGGCATAGAGTGTAGGGCATAGAGTGTATAGTGTAGGGTATAGAGTGTAGGGTATAGAGTATAGAGTGTAGGGTATAGAGTGTAGGGTATAGAGTGTAGAGTGTAGGGTATAGAGTGTAGAGTGTAGGGAATAGAGTGTAGGGTATAGAGTGCATGGAATAGAGTGTAGAGTGTATGGTATAGAGTGTAGGGTATAAAGTGTATGGTATAGAGTGTAGGGTACAGAGTGTAGGGTATAGAGTATAGAGTGTAGGGTATAGAGTGTAGGGTATAGAGCGTAGGGTGTAGGGTATAGAGTGTAGGGTATAGAGTGTAGGGTATAGAGTGTAGAGTGTAGGGTATAGATTGTATGGTATAGAGTGTAGGGTATAGAGTGAAGGGTATAGAGTGTAGAGTGTAGGTATAGAGTGTATGGTATAGATTGTATGGTGTAGAGTGTATGGTATAGAGTTTAGGGTATAGAGTGTATGGTATAGAGTGTAGGGTATAGAGTGTAGAGTGTAGGGTATAGAGTGTAGGGTATAGAGTGTAGGGCATAGTGTGTAGGGTATAGATTGTAGGGTATAGAGTGTATAGTGTAGGGTATAGAGTGTAGGGTTTAGAGTGTATGGTATAGAGTGTAGGGAATAGAGTGTAGAGTGTATGGTATAGAGTGTAGGGTATAGAGTGTAGAGTGTAGGGTATAAAGTGTAGGGTATAGAGTGTAGGGTATAGAGTGTAGAGAGTAGGGTATAGAGTGTAGGGTATAAAGTGTAGGGTATAGAGTGTAGAGTGTAGGGATTAGAGTGTAGGGTATAGAGTGTAGGGTATAGAGTGTAGAATGTACGGTATAGAGTGTAGGGTATAGAGTATAGAGTGTAGGGTATAGAGTGTAGGGTATAGTGTGTAAAGTGTAGAGTGTAGGGTATAGAGTGTAGAGTGTAGGGTATAGAGTGTAGGGTATAGAGTGTATGGAATAGAGTGTAGGGTATAGTGTGTAGAGTGTAGGGTATAGAGTGTAGGGTATAGAGCGTAGGGTGTAGGGTATAGAGTGTAGGGTATAGAGTGTAGGGTATAGAGTGTAGACTGTAGGGTATAGAGTGTATGGTATAGAGTGTAGGGTGTAGAGTGTAGGGTATAGAGTGCAGAGTGTAGGGTATAGAGTGTAGAGTGTAGGGTATAGAGTGTAGAGTGTATGGGATAGAGTGTAGGGGATAGAGTGTATGGTATAGAGTGTATGGTATAGAGTGTAGGGTATAGAGTGTAGGGTATATAGTGTAGGGTATAGAGTGTAGGGTATAGAGTGTAGGGCATAGAGTGTAGGGTATAGAGTGTAGAGTGTAGGGTATAGAGTGTAGGGTATAGAGTGTAGGGTATAGAGTGTAGGGTATAGAGTGTAGAGTGTAGGGATTAGAGTGTAGGGTATAGAATGTAGGGTATAGAGTGTAGAGTGTAGGGTATAGAGTGTAGGGTATAGAGTGTAGGCTATAGAGTGTAGGGTATATAGTGTAAAGTGTAGAGTGTAAGGTATAGAGTGTAGAGTGTAGTGTATAGAGTGTAGGGTATAGAGTGTATGGAATAGAGTGTAGGGTATAAAGTGTAGAGTGTAGGGTATAGAGTGTAGGGTATAGAGCGTAGGGTGTAGGGTATAGAGTGTAAGGTATAGAGTGTAGGGTATAGAGTGTAGGGTATAGAGTGTAGGGTATAGAGTGTATGGTATACAGTGTAGAGTGTAGGGTATAGAGTGTATAGTGTAGGGTATAGAGTGTCGGGTATAGAGTGTAGGGTATAGAGCGTATGGTATAGAGTGTAGGGTATAGAGTGTAGAGTGTAGGGTACAGAGTGGAGGGTATGGAGTGTAGGGTATAGAGTGTAGGGTATAGAGTTTAGGGTATAGAGTGTAGGGTATAGAGTGTAGAGTGTAGGGTATAGAGTGTAGGGTATAGAGTGTAGGGTATAGAGTGTAGAGTATAGAGTGTAGGGTATAGAGTGTAGGGTATAGAGTGTAGAGTGTAGAGTGTAGGGTATAGAGTGTAGGGTATAGAGTGTAGGGTATAGAGTGTAGAGTGTAGGGTATAGAGTGTATGGTATAGAGTGTAGGGTATAGAGTGTAGGGTATAGAGTGTAGGGTATAGAGTGTAGGGTATAGAGTGTAGAGTGTAGGGTATAGATTGTAGGGTATAGAGTGTAGAGTGTAGGGTATAGAGTGTAGGGTATAGAATGTAGGGTTTAAATTGTAGGGTATAGAGTGTAGGGTATAGAGTGTAGATTGTAGGGTATAGATTGTAGGGTATGGATTGTATGGTATAGAGTGTAGGGTATAGAGTGTAGAGTGTACTGATTACAGTGTAGGGTATAGAGTGTAGGGTATAGAATGTATGGAATAGAGTGTAGGGTATAGAGTGTAGAGTGTAGGGTATAGAGTGTAGGGCATGGAGTGTAGGGTATAGAGTGTAGGGTATAGAGTGTAGAGTGTAGGGATTAGAGTGTATGGTATAGAGTGTAGGGTATAGAGTGTAGGGTATAGGGTATAGAGTGTAGAGTATGGAGTGTAGAGTATAGAGTGTAGGTTATAGAGTGTAGAGTGTAGGGATTAGAGTGTAGGGCATAGAGTGTAGGGCATAGAGTGTATAGTGTAGGGTATAGAGTGTAGGATATAGAGTATAGAGTGTAGGGTATAGAGTGTAGGGTATAGAGTGTAGAGTGTAGGGTATAGAGTGTAGAGTGCATGGAATAGAGTGTAGAGTGTATGGTATAGAGTGTAGGGTATAAAGTGTATGGTATAGAGTGTAGGGTACAGAGTGTAGGGTATAGAGTGTAGAGTGTAGGGATTAGACTGTAGGGTATAGAGTGTAGGGTATAGAATGTATGGAATAGAGTATAGGGTATAGAGTATAGAGTGTAGGGTATAGAGTGTAGGGTATAGAGCGTAGGGTGTAGGGTATAGAGTGTAGGGTATAGAGTGTAGGGTATAGAGTGTAGAGTGTAGGGTATAGAGTGTATGGTATAGAGTGTAGGGTATAGAGTGAAGGGTATAGAGTGTAGAGTGTAGGTATAGAGTGTATGGTATAGATTGTATGGTGTAGAGTGTATGGTATAGAGTTTAGGGTATAGAGTGTAGGGTATAGAGTGTAGGGTATAGAGTGTAGGGTATAGAGTGTAGGGTATAGAGTGTAGAGTGTAGGGTATAGAGTGTAGGGTATGGAGTGTAGGGTATAGAGTGTAGGGTATAGAGTGTAGAGTGTAGGGATTAGAGTGTATGGTATAGAGTGTAGGGTATAGAGTGTAGAGTATAGGGTATAGAGTGTAGAGTATGGAGTGTAGAGTATAGAGTGTAGGTTATAGAGTGTAGAGTGTAGGGATTAGAGTGTAGGGCATAGAGTGTAGGGCATAGAGTGTATAGTGTAGGGTATAGAGTGTAGGGTATAGAGTATAGAGTGTAGGGTATAGAGTGTAGGGTATAGAGTGTAGAGTGTAGGGTATAGAGTGTAGAGTGTAGGGAATAGAATGTAGGGTATAGAGTGCATGGAATAGAGTGTAGAGTGTATGGTATAGAGTGTAGGGTATAAAGTGTATGGTATAGAGTGTAGGGTACAGAGTGTAGGGTATAGAGTATAGAGTGTAGGGTATAGAGTGTAGGGTATAGAGCGTAGGGTGTAGGGTATAGAGTGTAGGGTATAGAGTGTAGGGTATAGAGTGTAGAGTGTAGGGTATAGATTGTATGGTATAGAGTGTAGGGTATAGAGTGAAGGGTATAGAGTGTAGAGTGTAGGTATAGAGTGTATGGTATAGATTGTATGGTGTAGAGTGTATGGTATAGAGTTTAGGGTATAGAGTGTATGGTATAGAGTGTAGGGTATAGAGTGTAGAGTGTAGGGTATAGAGTGTAGGGTATAGAGTGTAGGGCATAGTGTGTAGGGTATAGATTGTAGGGTATAGAGTGTATAGTGTAGGGTATAGAGTGTAGGGTTTAGAGTGTATGGTATAGAGTGTAGGGAATAGAGTGTAGAGTGTATGGTATAGAGTGTAGGGTATAGAGTGTAGAGTGTAGGGTATAAAGTGTAGGGTATAGAGTGTAGGGTATAGAGTGTAGAGAGTAGGGTATAGAGTGTAGGGTATAAAGTGTAGGGTATAGAGTGTAGAGTGTAGGGATTAGAGTGTAGGGTATAGAGTGTAGGGTATAGAGTGTAGAATGTACGGTATAGAGTGTAGGGTATAGAGTATAGAGTGTAGGGTATAGAGTGTAGGGTATAGTGTGTAAAGTGTAGAGTGTAGGGTATAGAGTGTAGAGTGTAGGGTATAGAGTGTAGGGTATAGAGTGTATGGAATAGAGTGTAGGGTATAGTGTGTAGAGTGTAGGGTATAGAGTGTAGGGTATAGAGCGTAGGGTGTAGGGTATAGAGTGTAGGGTATAGAGTGTAGGGTATAGAGTGTAGACTGTAGGGTATAGAGTGTATGGTATAGAGTGTAGGGTGTAGAGTGTAGGGTATAGAGTGCAGAGTGTAGGGTATAGAGTGTAGAGTGTAGGGTATAGAGTGTAGAGTGTATGGGATAGAGTGTAGGGGATAGAGTGTATGGTATAGAGTGTATGGTATAGAGTGTAGGGTATAGAGTGTAGGGTATAGAGTGTAGAGTGTAGGGTATAGAGTGTAGGGTATAGAGTGTAGAGTGTAGGGTATAGAGTGTAGGGTATAGAGTGTATGGTATAGTGTGTATGGTATAGAGTGTATGATATAGATTGTAGGGTATAGAGTGTAGGGTATAGAGTGTAGAGTGTAGGGTATAGAGTGTAGAGTGTAGGGTATAGAGTGTAGGGTACAGAGTTTAGAGTGTAGGGTATACAGTGTAGGGTATAGAGTGTAGAGTGTATGGTATAGAGTGTAGGGGATAGAGTGTATGGTATAGAGTGTAGAGTGTAGGGTATAGAGTGTAGGGTATAGAGTGTATGGAATAGAGTGTAGGGTATAAAGTGTAGAGTGTAGGGTATAGAGTGTAGGGTATAGAGCGTAGGGTGTAGGGTATAGAGTGTAAGGTATAGAGTGTAGGGTATAGAGCGTAGGATGTAGTGTATAGAGTGCAGGGTATAGAGTGTAGGGTATAGAGTGTAGAGTGTAGGGTATAGAGTGTATGGTATAGAGTGTAGAGTGTAGAGTGTAGGGTATAGAGTGTAGGGTATAGAGTGTAGAGTGTAGGGTATAGAGTGTAGGGTATAGAGTGTAGAGTGTAGGGTATAGGGTGTAGAGTATAGAGTGTAGGGTATAGAGTGTAGGGTATAGAGTGTAGAGTGTAGGGTATAGAGTGTAGGGTATAGAGTGTAGAGTGTAGGGTATAGAGTGTATGGTATAGAGTGTAGGGTATAGAGTGTAGGGTATAGAGTGTAGGGTATAGAGTGTAGGGTATAGAGTGTAGGGTATAGAGTGTAGAGTGTAGGGTATAGAGTGTAGGGCATGGAGTGTAGGGTATAGAGTGTAGGGTATAGAGTGTAGAGTGTAGGGATTAGAGTGTATGGTATAGAGTGTAGGGTATAGAGTGTAGGGTATAGGGTATAGAGTGTAGAGTATGGAGTGTAGAGTATAGAGTGTAGGTTATAGAGTGTAGAGTGTAGGGATTAGAGTGTAGGGCATAGAGTGTAGGGCATAGAGTGTGTAGTGTAGGGTATAAAGTGTAGTATATAGAGTATAGAGCGTAGGGTATAGAGTGTAGGGTATAGAGTGTAGAGTGTAGGGTATAGAGTGTAGAGTGTAGGGAATAGAGTGTAGGGTATAGAGTGTATGGAATAGAGTGTAGAGTGTATGGTATAGAGTGTAGGGTATAAAGTGTATGGTATAGAGTGTAGGGTACAGAGTGTAGGGTATAGAGTGTAGAGTGTAGGGATTAGACTGTAGGGTATAGAGTGTAGGGTATAGAATGTATGGAATAGAGTATAGGGTATAGAGTATAGAGTGTAGGGTATAGAGTGTAGGGTATAGAGCGTAGGGTGTAGGGTATAGAGTGTAGGGTATAGAGTGTAGGGTATAGAGTGTAGAGTGTAGGGTATAGAGTGTATGGTATGGAGTGTAGGGTATAGAGTGAAGGGTATAGAGTGTAGAGTGTAGGTATAGAGTGTATGGTATAGATTGTATGGTGTAGAGTGTATGGTATAGAGTTTAGGCTATAGAGTGTAGGGTATAGAGTGTAGGGTATAGAGTGTAGGGTATAGAGTGTAGGGTATAGAGTGTAGGGTATAGAGTGTAGAGTGTAGGGTATAGAGTGTAGGGTATGGAGTGTAGGGTATAGAGTGTAGGGTATAGAGTGTAGAGTGTAGGGATTAGAGTGTATGGTATAGAGTGTAGGGTATAGAGTGTAGAGTATAGGGTATAGAGTGTAGAGTATGGAGTGTAGAGTATAGAGTGTAGGTTATAGAGTGTAGAGTGTAGGGATTAGAGTGTAGGGCATAGAGTGTAGGGCATAGAGTGTATAGTGTAGGGTATAGAGTGTAGGGTATAGAGTATAGAGTGTAGGGTATAGAGTGTAGGGTATAGAGTGTAGGGTATAGAGTGTAGAGTGTAGGGATTAGAGTGTATGGTATAGAGTGTAGGGTATAGAGTGTAGAGTATAGGGTATAGAGTGTAGAGTATGGAGTGTAGAGTATAGAGTGTAGGTTATAGAGTGTAGAGTGTAGGGATTAGAGTGTAGGGCATAGAGTGTAGGGCATAGAGTGTATAGTGTAGGGTATAGAGTGTAGGGTATAGAGTATAGAGTGTAGGGTATAGAGTGTAGGGTATAGAGTGTAGAGTGTAGGGTATAGAGTGTAGAGTGTAGGGAATAGAGTGTAGGGTATAGAGTGCATGGAATAGAGTGTAGAGTGTATGGTATAGAGTGTAGGGTATAAAGTGTATGGTATAGAGTGTAGGGTATAGAGTGTAGGGTATAGAGTGTAGAGTGTAGGGTATAGAGTGTAGGGTATAGAGTGTAGAGTGTAGGGTATAGAGTGTAGGGTATAGAGTGTATGGTATAGTGTGTATGGTATAGAGTGTATGATGTAGATTGTAGGGTATAGAGTGTAGGGTATAGAGTGTAGAGTGTAGGGTATAGAGTGTAGAGTGTAGGGTATAGAGTGTAGGGTACAGAGTTTAGAGTGTAGGGTATACAGTGTAGGGTATAGAGTGTAGAGTGTATGGTATAGAGTGTAGGGGATAGAGTGTATGGTATAGAGTGTAGAGTGTAGGGTATAGAGTGTAGGGTATAGAGTGTATGGAATAGAGTGTAGGGTATAAAGTGTAGAGTGTAGGGTATAGAGTGTAGGGTATAGAGCGTAGGGTGTAGGGTATAGAGTGTAAGGTATAGAGTGTAGGGTATAGAGCGTAGGATGTAGTGTATAGAGTGCAGGGTATAGAGTGTAGGGTATAGAGTGTAGAGTGTAGGGTATAGAGTGTATGGTATAGAGTGTAGAGTGTAGAGTGTAGGGTATAGAGTGTAGGGTATAGAGTGTAGAGTGTAGGGTATAGAGTGTAGGGTATAGAGTGTAGAGTGTAGGGTATAGGGTGTAGAGTATAGAGTGTAGGGTATAGAGTGTAGGGTATAGAGTGTAGAGTGTAGGGTATAGAGTGTAGGGTATAGAGTGTAGAGTGTAGGGTATAGAGTGTATGGTATAGAGTGTAGGGTATAGAGTGTAGGGTATAGAGTGTAGGGTATAGAGTGTAGGGTATAGAGTGTAGGGTATAGAGTGTAGAGTGTAGGGTATAGAGTGTAGGGCATGGAGTGTAGGGTATAGAGTGTAGGGTATAGAGTGTAGAGTGTAGGGATTAGAGTGTATGGTATAGAGTGTAGGGTATAGAGTGTAGGGTATAGGGTATAGAGTGTAGAGTATGGAGTGTAGAGTATAGAGTGTAGGTTATAGAGTGTAGAGTGTAGGGATTAGAGTGTAGGGCATAGAGTGTAGGGCATAGAGTGTGTAGTGTAGGGTATAAAGTGTAGTATATAGAGTATAGAGCGTAGGGTATAGAGTGTAGGGTATAGAGTGTAGGGTATAGAGTGTAGAGTGTAGGGAATAGAGTGTAGGGTATAGAGTGCATGGAATAGAGTGTAGAGTGTATGGTATAGAGTGTAGGGTATAAAGTGTATGGTATAGAGTGTAGGGTACAGAGTGTAGGGTATAGAGCGTAGGGTGTAGGGTATAGAGTGTAGGGTATAGAGTGTAGGGTATAGAGTGTAGAGTGTAGGGTATAGATTGTATGGTATAGAGTGTAGGGTATAGAGTGAAGGGTATAGAGTGTAGAGTGTAGGTATAGAGTGTATGGTATAGAGTGTAGAGTGTATGGTATAGAGTGTAGGGTATAAAGTGTATGGTATAGAGTGTAGGGTACAGAGTGTAGGGTATAGAGTGTAGAGTGTAGGGATTAGACTGTAGGGTATAGAGTGTAGGGTATAGAATGTATGGAATAGAGTATAGGGTATAGAGTATAGAGTGTAGGGTATAGAGTGTAGGGTATAGAGCGTAGGGTGTAGGGTATAGAGTGTAGGGTATAGAGTGTAGGGTATAGAGTGTAGAGTGTAGGGTATAGAGTGTATGGTATGGAGTGTAGGGTATAGAGTGAAGGGTATAGAGTGTAGAGTGTAGGTATAGAGTGTATGGTATAGATTGTATGGTGTAGAGTGTATGGTATAGAGTTTAGGCTATAGAGTGTAGGGTATAGAGTGTAGGGTATAGAGTGTAGGGTATAGAGTGTAGGGTATAGAGTGTAGGGTATAGAGTGTAGAGTGTAGGGTATAGAGTGTAGGGTATGGAGTGTAGGGTATAGAGTGTAGGGTATAGAGTGTAGAGTGTAGGGATTAGAGTGTATGGTATAGAGTGTAGGGTATAGAGTGTAGAGTATAGGGTATAGAGTGTAGAGTATGGAGTGTAGAGTATAGAGTGTAGGTTATAGAGTGTAGAGTGTAGGGATTAGAGTGTAGGGCATAGAGTGTAGGGCATAGAGTGTATAGTGTAGGGTATAGAGTGTAGGGTATAGAGTATAGAGTGTAGGGTATAGAGTGTAGGGTATAGAGTGTAGAGTGTAGGGTATAGAGTGTAGAGTGTAGGGAATAGAGTGTAGGGTATAGAGTGCATGGAATAGAGTGTAGAGTGTATGGTATAGAGTGTAGGGTATAAAGTGTATGGTATAGAGTGTAGGGTACAGAGTGTAGGGTATAGAGCGTAGGGTGTAGGGTATAGAGTGTAGGGTATAGAGTGTAGGGTATAGAGTGTAGAGTGTAGGGTATAGATTGTATGGTATAGAGTGTAGGGTATAGAGTGAAGGGTATAGAGTGTAGAGTGTAGGTATAGAGTGTATGGTATAGATTGTATGGTGTAGAGTGTATGGTATAGAGTTTAGGGTATAGAGTGTATGGTATAGAGTGTAGGGTATAGAGTGTAGAGTGTAGGGTATAGAGTGTAGGGTATAGAGTGTAGGGCATAGTGTGTAGGGTATAGATTGTAGGGTATAGAGTGTATAGTGTAGGGTATAGAGTGTAGGGTTTAGAGTGTATGGTATAGAGTGTAGGGAATAGAGTGTAGAGTGTATGGTATAGAGTGTAGGGTATAGAGTGTAGAGTGTAGGGTATAAAGTGTAGGGTATAGAGTGTAGGGTATAGAGTGTAGAGAGTAGGGTATAGAGTGTAGGGTATAAAGTGTAGGGTATAGAGTGTAGAGTGTAGGGATTAGAGTGTAGGGTATAGAGTGTAGGGTATAGAGTGTAGAATGTACGGTATAGAGTGTAGGGTATAGAGTATAGAGTGTAGGGTATAGAGTGTAGGGTATAGTGTGTAAAGTGTAGAGTGTAGGGTATAGAGTGTAGAGTGTAGGGTATAGAGTGTAGGGTATAGAGTGTATGGAATAGAGTGTAGGGTATAGTGTGTAGAGTGTAGGGTATAGAGTGTAGGGTATAGAGCGTAGGGTGTAGGGTATAGAGTGTAGGGTATAGAGTGTAGGGTATAGAGTGTAGAGTGTAGGGTATAGAGTGTATGGTATAGAGTGTAGGGTGTAGAGTGTAGGGTATAGAGTGTAGAGTGTAGGGTATAGAGTGTAGAGTGTAGGGTATAGAGTGTAGAGTGTATGGGATAGAGTGTAGGGGATAGAGTGTATGGTATAGAGTGTATGGTATAGAGTGTAGGGTATAGAGTGTAGGGTATAGAGTGTAGAGTGTAGGGTATAGAGTGTAGGGTATAGAGTGTAGAGTGTAGGGTATAGAGTGTAGGGTATAGAGTGTAGAGTGTATGGTATAGTGTGTATGGTATAGAGTGTATGATATAGATGGTAGGGTATAGAGTGTAGGGTATAGAGTGTAGAGTGTAGGGTATAGAGTGTAGAGTGTAGGGTATAGAGTGTAGGGTATAGAGTTTAGAGTGTAGGGTATACAGTGTAGGGTATAGAGTGTAGAGTGTATGGTATAGAGTGTAGGGGATAGAGTGTATGGTATAGAGTGTAGAGTGTAGGGTATAGAGTGTAGGGTATAGAGTGTATGGAATAGAGTGTAGGGTATAAAGTGTAGAGTGTAGGGTATAGAGTGTAGGGTATAGAGCGTAGGGTGTAGGGTATAGAGTGTAAGGTATAGATTGTAGGGTATAGAGTGTAGAGTGTAGGGTATAGAGTGTATGGTATAGAGTGTAGGGTGTAGAGTGTAGGGTATAGAGTGTAGAGTGTAGGGTATAGAGTGTAGGGTATAGAGTGTATGTTATACAGTGTAGAGTGTAGGGTATAGAGTGTATAGTGTAGGGTATAGAGTGTCGGGTATAGAGTGTAGGGTATAGAGCGTATGGTATAGAGTGTAGGGTATAGAGTGTAGGGTATAGAGTGTAGGGTATAGAGTGTGGGGTATAGAGTGTAGAGTGTAGGGTATAGATTGTAGGGTATAGAGTGTAGAGTGTAGGGTATAGAGTGTAGGGTATAGAATGTAGGGTTTAGAGTGTAGGGTATAGAGTGTAGGGTATAGAGTGTAGATTGTAGGGTATAGATTGTAGGGTATGGATTGTATGGTATAGAGTGTAGGGTATAGAGTGTAGGGTATAGAGTGTAGAGTGTACTGGTTACAGTGTAGGGTATAGAGTGTAGGGTATAGAATGTATGGAATAGAGTGTAGGGTATAGAGTGCATGGAATAGAGTGTAGAGTGTAGGGTATAGAGTGTAGGGTATAGAGTGTATGGTATAGAGTGTAGGGAATAGAGTGTAGGGTATAGAGTGTACTGATTACAGTGTAGGGTATAGAGTGTAGGGTATAGAATGTATGGAATAGAGTGTAGGGTATAGAGTATAGAGTGTAGGGCATAGAGTGTAGGGTATAGAGTGTAGGGTATAGAGTGCAGGGTGTAGAGTGTAGGGTATAGAGTGTAGAGTGTAGGGTATAGAGTGTATGGTATAGAGTGTAGAGTGTAGGGTATAGAGTGTAGGGTATAGAGTGTAGAGTGTAGGGTATAGAGTGTAGGGTATAGAGTGTAGAGTGTAGGGTATAGGGTGTAGAGTATAGAGTGTAGGGTATAGAGTGTAGGGTATAGAGTGTAGAGTGTAGGGTATAGAGTGTAGGGTATAGAGTGTAGGGTATAGAGTGTAGAGTGTAGGGTATAGAGTGTATGGTATAGAGTGTAGGGTATAGAGTGTAGAGTGTAGGGTATAGAGTGTAGGGTATAGAGTGTAGGGTATAGAGTGTAGGGTATAGAGTGTAGGGTATAGAGTGTAGGGTATAGAGTGTAGAGTGTAGGGTATAGAGTGTAGGGTATGGAGTGTAGGGTATAGAGTGTAGGGTATAGAGTGTAGAGTGTAGGTATTAGAGTGTATGGTATAGAGTGTAGGGTATAGAGTGTAGAGTATAGGGTATAGAGTGTAGAGTATGGAGTGTAGAGTATAGAGTATAGGTTATAGAGTGTAGAGTGTAGGGATTAGAGTGTAGGGCATAGAGTGTAGGTCATAGAGTGTATAGTGTAGGGTATAGAGTGTAGGGTATAGAGTATAGAGTGTAGGGTATAGAGTGTAGGGTATAGAGTGTAGGGTATAGAGTGTAGAGTGTAGGGTATAGAGTGTATGGTATAGAATGTAGGGTATAGAGTGAAGGGTATAGAGTGTAGAGTGTAGGGTATAGAGTGTAGGGTATAGAGTGTAGGATATAGAGTGTAGAGTGTAGGGTATAGAGTGTAGGGCATAGTGTGTAGGGTATAGATTGTAGGGTATAGAGTGTATAGTGTAGGGTATAGAGTGTAGGGTTTAGAGTGTATGGTATAGAGTGTAGGGAATAGAGTGTAGAGTGTATGGTATAGAGTGTAGAGTATAGAGTGTAGAGTGTAGGGTATAAAGTGTAGGGTATAGAGTGTAGGGTATAGAGTGTAGAGAGTAGGGTATAGAGTGTAGGGTATAAAGTGTAGGGTATAGAGTGTAGAGTGTAGGGATTAGAGTGTAGGGTATAGAGTGTAGGGTATACAGTGTAGAATGTACGGTATAGAGTGTAGGGTATAGAGTGTAGGGTATACTGTGTAGAGTGTAGGGTATAGAGTGTAAGGTATAGAGGGTAGGGTATAGAGTGTATGGTGTAGAGTGTAGGGTATAGAGTGTAGGGTATAGAGTGTAGGGTATAGCGTGTATGGTATAGAGTTTAGGGTATAGAGTGTAGGGTATAGAGTGTAAGCTATAAAGTGTAGGGTGTAGAGTGTAGGGTATAGAGTGTAGGGTATAGAGTGTAGGGTATAGAGTGTAGAGTGTAGGGTATAGAGTGTATGGTATAGAGTGTAAGCTATAAAGTGTAGGGTGTAGAGTGTAGGGTATAGAGTGTAGGGTATAGAGTGTAGGGTATAGAGTGTAGGGTATAGAGTGTGAGGTATAGAGCGTAGTGTGTAGGGTATAGAGTGTAGGGTATAGAGTGTAAGGTATAAAGTGAAGGGTGTAGAGTGTAGGGGATAGAGTGTAGGGTATAGAGTGTAGGGTATAGAGGGTAGGGTATAGAGTGTATGGTGTAGAGTGTAGAGTGTAGGGTATAGAGTGTAGGGTATAGAGTGTAGGGTATAGAGTGTATGGTATAGAGTGTAGGGTATAGAGTGTAAGGTATAATGTGTAGAGTGTAGGGTATAGAGTGTAGGGTATAGAGTGTAGGGTATAGAGTGTAGGGTATAGAGTGTAAGTTATAGAGTGTAGAGTGTAGGGTATAGAGTGTAAGGTATAGAGTGTAGGGTTTAGAGAGTAGGGTATAGAGTGTAGAGTGTAGGGTATAGAGTGTAGAGTGTGTGGTATAGAGTGCAGGGGATAGAGTGTAGAGTGTGAGGTATAGAGTGTAGGGTATAGAGTGTATGGTATGGAGTGTATGGTATAGATTGTAGGGTATAGAGTGTAGGGTATAGCGTGTAGAGTGTAGGGTATAGAGTGTATGGTATAGAGTGTATGGTATAGATTGTAGGGTATAGAGTGTAGGGTATAGATTGTAGAGAATAGGGTATAGAGTGTAGAGTGTAGGGTATAGAGTGTAGGGTATAGAATGTAGAGTGTATGGTATAGAGTGCAGGGGATAGACTGTAGAGTGTGAGGTATAGAGTGTAGGGTATAGAGTGTATGGTATAGAGTGTATGGTATAGATTGTAGGGTATAGAGTGTAGGGTATAGAGTGTAGAGTGTAGGGTATAGAGTGTAGGGTATAAAGTGTAGGGTATAGAGTGTAGAGTGTAGGGTATAGAGGGTAGGGTATAGAGTGTATGGTATAGAGTGTATGGTATAGATTGTAGGGTATAGAGTGTAGGGTATAGAGTGTAGAGTGTAGGGGTAAGAGTGTAGAGTGTGAGGTATAGAGTGTATGGTATAGAGTGTATGGTATAGATTGTAGGGTATAGAGTGTAGGGTATAGAGTGTAGATTGTAGGGTATAGAGTGTAGAGTGTAGGGTATAGAGTGTAGGGTATAGAGTGTAGGGTATAGAGTGTAGAGTGTAGGGTATAGAGTGTAGAGTGTATGGTATAGAGTGCAGGGGATAGAGTGTAGAGTGTGAGGTATAGAGTGTAGGGTATAGAGTGTATGGTATAGAGTGTAGGGTATAGAGTGTAGGGTATAGAGTGTAGGGTATAGAGTGTAGGGTGTAGAGTGTATGGTATAGAGTGTATGGTATAGATTGTAGGGTATAGAGTGTAGGGTATAGAGTGTAGGGTATAGAGTGTATGGTATAGAGTGTAGGGTGTAGAGTGTAGGGTATAGAGTGTAGAGTGTAGGGTATAGAGTGTAGGGTATAGAGTGTATGGTATACAGTGTAGAGTGTAGGGTATAGAGTGTATAGTGTAGGGTATAGAGTGTCGGGTATAGAGTGTAGGGTATAGAGCGTATGGTATAGAGTGTAGGGTATAGAGTGTAGAGTGTAGGGTACAGAGTGGAGGGTATGGAGTGTAGGGTATAGAGTGTAGGGTATAGAGTTTAGGGTATAGAGTGTAGGGTATAGAGTGTAGAGTGTAGGGTATAGAGTGTAGGGTATAGAGTGTAGGGTATAGAGTGTAGAGTATAGAGCGTAGGGTATAGAGTGTAGGGTATAGAGTGTAGAGTGTAGAGTGTAGGGTATAGAGTGTAGGGTATAGAGTGTAGGGTATAGAGTGTAGAGTGTAGGGTATAGAGTGTATGGTATAGAGTGTAGGGTATAGAGTGTAGGGTATAGAGTGTAGGGTATAGAGTGTAGGGTATAGAGTGTAGACTATAGAGTGTAGGGTATAGAGTGTAGGGTATAGAGTGTAGAGTGTAGAGTGTAGGGTATAGAGTGTAGGGTATAGAGTGTAGGGTATAGAGTGTAGAGTGTAGGGTATAGAGTGTATGGTATAGAGTGTAGGGTATAGAGTGTAGGGTATAGAGTGTAGGGTATAGAGTGTAGGGTATAGAGTGTAGAGTGTACGGTATAGATTGTAGGGTATAGAGTGTAGAGTGTAGGGTATAGAGTGTAGGGTATAGAATGTAGGGTTTAGATTGTAGGGTATAGAGTGTAGGGTATAGAGTGTAGATTGTAGGGTATAGATTGTAGGGTATGGATTGTATGGTATAGAGTGTAGGGTATAGAGTGTAGGGTATAGAGTGTAGAGTGTACTGATTACAGTGTAGGGTATAGAGTGTAGGGTATAGAATGTATGGAATAGAGTGTAGGGTATAGAGTGTAGGGTATAGAGTGCATGGAATAGAGTGTAGAGTGTAGGGTATAGAGTGTAGGGTATAGAGTGTATGGTATAGAGTGTAGGGAATAGAGTGTAGGGTATAGAGTGTACTGATTACAGTGTAGGGTATAGAGTGTAGGGTATAGAATGTATGGAATAGAGTGTAGGGTATAGAGTATAGAGTGTAGGGTATAGAGTGCAGGGTATAGAGCGTAGGGTGTAGTGTATAGAGTGCAGGGTATAGAGTGTAGGGTATAGAGTGTAGAGTGTAGGGTATAGAGTGTATGGTATAGAGTGTAGAGTGTAGAGTGTAGGGTATAGAGTGTAGGGTATAGAGTGTAGAGTGTAGGGTATAGAGTGTAGGGTATAGAGTGTAGAGTGTAGGGTATAGGGTGTAGAGTATAGAGTGTAGGGTATAGAGTGTAGGGTATAGAGTGTAGAGTGTAGGGTATAGAGTGTAGAGTGTAGGGTATAGAGTGTATGGTATAGAGTGTAGGGTATAGAGTGTAGGGTATAGAGTGTAGGGTATAGAGTGTAGGGTATAGAGTGTAGGGTATAGAGTGTAGAGTGTAGGGTATAGAGTGTAGGGCATGGAGTGTAGGGTATAGAGTGTAGGGTATAGAGTGTAGAGTGTAGGGATTAGAGTGTATGGTATAGAGTGTAGGGTATAGAGTGTAGAGTATAGGGTATAGAGTGTAGAGTATGGAGTGTAGAGTATAGAGTGTAGGTTATAGAGTGTAGAGTGTAGGGATTAGAGTGTAGGGCATAGAGTGTAGGGCATAGAGTGTATAGTGTAGGCTATAGAGTGTAGGATATAGAGTATAGAGTGTAGGGTATAGAGTGTAGGGTATAGAGTGTAGAGTGTAGGGTATAGAGTGTAGAGTGTAGGGAATAGAGTGTAGGGTATAGAGTGCATGGAATAGAGTGTAGAGTGTATGGTATAGAGTGTAGGGTATAAAGTGTATGGTATAGAGTGTAGGGTACAGAGTGTAGGGTATAGAGTGTAGAGTGTAGGGATTAGACTGTAGGGTATAGAGTGTAGGGTATAGAATGTATGGAATAGAGTATAGGGTATAGAGTATAGAGTGTAGGGTATAGAGTGTAGGGTATAGAGCGTAGGGTGTAGGGTATAGAGTGTAGGGTATAGAGTGTAGGGTATAGAGTGTAGAGTGTAGGGTATAGAGTGTATGGTATAGAGTGTAGGGTATAGAGTGAAGGGTATAGAGTGTAGAGTGTAGGTATAGAGTGTATGGTATAGATTGTATGGTGTAGAGTGTATGGTATAGAGTTTAGGGTATAGAGTGTAGGGTATAGAGTGTAGGGTATAGAGTGTAGGGTATAGAGTGTAGGGTATAGAGTGTAGGGTATAGAGTATAGAGTGTAGGGTATGGAGTGTAGGGTATAGAGTGTAGGGTATAGAGTGTAGAGTGTAGGGATTAGAGTGTATGGTATAGAGTGTAGGGTATAGAGTGTAGAGTATAGGGTATAGAGTGTAGAGTATGGAGTGTAGAGTATAGAGTGTAGGTTATAGAGTGTAGAGTGTAGGGATTAGAGTGTAGGGCATAGAGTGTATAGTGTAGGGTATAGAGTGTAGGGTATAGAGTATAGAGTGTAGGGTATAGAGTGTAGGGTATAGAGTGTAGAGTGTAGGGTATAGAGTGTAGAGTGTAGGGAATAGAGTGTAGGGTATAGAGTGCATGGAATAGAGTGTAGAGTGTATGGTATAGAGTGTAGGGTATAAAGTGTATGGTATAGAGTGTAGGGTACAGAGTGTAGGGTATAGAGTATAGAGTGTAGGGTATAGAGTGTAGGGTATAGAGCGTAGGGTGTAGGGTATAGAGTGTAGGGTATAGAGTGTAGGGTATAGAGTGTAGAGTGTAGGGTATAGATTGTATGGTATAGAGTGTAGGGTATAGAGTGAAGGGTATAGAGTGTAGAGTGTAGGTATAGAGTGTATGGTATAGATTGTATGGTGTAGAGTGTATGGTATAGAGTTTAGGGTATAGAGTGTATGGTATAGAGTGTAGGGTATAGAGTGTAGAGTGTAGGGTATAGAGTGTAGGGTATAGAGTGTAGGGCATAGTGTGTAGGGTATAGATTGTAGGGTATAGAGTGTATAGTGTAGGGTATAGAGTGTAGGGTTTAGAGTGTATGGTATAGAGTGTAGGGAATAGAGTGTAGAGTGTATGGTATAGAGTGTAGGGTATAGAGTGTAGAGTGTACGGTATAAAGTGTAGGGTATAGAGTGTAGGGTATAGAGTGTAGAGAGTAGGGTATAGAGTGTAGGGTATAAAGTGTAGGGTATAGAGTGTAGAGTGTAGGGATTAGAGTGTAGGGTATAGAGTGTAGGGTATAGAGTGTAGAATGTACGGTATAGAGTGTAGGGTATAGAGTATAGAGTGTAGGGTATAGAGTGTAGGGTATAGTGTGTAAAGTGTAGAGTGTAGGGTATAGAGTGTAGAGTGTAGGGTATAGAGTGTAGGGTATAGAGTGTATGGAATAGAGTGTAGGGTATAGTGTGTAGAGTGTAGGGTATAGAGTGTAGGGTATAGAGCGTAGGGTGTTGGGTATAGAGTGTAGGGTATAGAGTGTAGGGTATAGAGTGTAGAGTGTAGGGTATAGAGTGTATGGTATAGAGTGTAGGGTGTAGAGTGTAGGGTATATAGTGTAGAGTGTAGGGTATAGAGTGTAGAGTGTAGGGTATAGAGTGTAGAGTGTATGGGATAGAGTGTAGGGGATAGAGTGTATGGTATAGAGTGTATGGTATAGAGTGTAGGGTATAGAGTGTAGGGTATAGAGTGTAGAGTGTAGGGTATAGATTGTAGGGTATAGAGTGTAGAGTGTAGGGTATAGAGTGTAGGGTATAGAGTGTAGAGTGTATGGTATAGTGTGTATGGTATAGAGTGTATGATATAGATTGTAGGGTATAGAGTGTAGGGTATAGAGTGTAGAGTGTAGGGTATAGAGTGTAGAGTGTAGGGTATAGAGTGTAGGGTATAGAGTTTAGAGTGTAGGGTATACAGTGTAGGGTATAGAGTGTAGAGTGTATGGTATAGAGTGTAGGGGATAGAGTGTATGGTATAGAGTGTAGAGTGTAGGGTATAGAGTGTAGGGTATAGAGTGTATGGAATAGAGTGTAGGGTATAAAGTGTAGAGTGTAGGGTATAGAGTGTAGGGTATAGAGCGTAGGGTGTAGGGTATAGAGTGTAAGGTATAGAGTGTAGGGTATAGAGTGTAGAGTGTAGGGTATAGAGTGTATGGTATAGAGTGTAGGGTGTAGAGTGTAGGGTATAGAGTGTAGAGTGTAGGGTATAGAGTGTAGGGTATAGAGTGTATGTTATACAGTGTAGAGTGTAGGGTATAGAGTGTATAGTGTAGGGTATAGAGTGTCGGGTATAGAGTGTAGGGTATAGAGCGTATGGTATAGAGTGTAGGGTATAGAGTCGAGGGTATGGAGTGTAGGGTATAGAGTGTAGGGTATAGAGTTTAGGGTATAGAGTGTAGGGTATAGAGTGTAGGGTATAGAGTGTAGAGTATAGAGTGTAGGGTATAGAGTGTAGGGTATAGAGTGTAGAGTGTAGGGTATAGAGTGTAGAGTGTATGGTATAGAGTGCAGGGGATAGAGTGTAGAGTGTGAGGTATAGAGTGTAGGGTATAGAGTGTATGGTATAGAGTGTAGGGTATAGAGTGTAGGGTATAGAGTGTAGGGTGTAGAGTGTATGGTATAGAGTGTATGGTATAGATTGTAGGGTATAGAGTGTAGGGTATAGAGTGTAGAGTGTAGGGTATAGAGTGTAGAGTGTAGGGTATAGAGTGTAGGGTGTAGAGTGTAGAGTGTAGGGTGTAGAGTGTAGGGTATAGAGTGTATGGTATAGAGTGCAGGGGATAGAGTGTAGAGTGTGAGGTATAGAGTGTAGGGTATAGAGTGTATGGTATAGAGTGTATGGTATAGATTGTAGGGCATAGAGTGTAGGGTATAGAGTGTAGAGTGTAGGGTATAGAGTGTAGGGTATAGAGTGTAGGGTATAGAGTGTATGGTATAGAGTGTATGGTATAGATTGTAGGGTATAGAGTGTAGGGTATAGAGTGTAGAGTGTAGGGTATAGAGTGTAGAGTGTAGGTTATAGAGTGTAGGGTATAGAGTGCAGAGTGTAGGGTATAGAGTGTAGAGTGTATGGTATAGAGTGTAGGGGATAAAGTGTATGGTATAGAGTGTAGGGGATAAAGTGTATGGTATAGAGTGTATGGTATAGAGTGTAGAGTATAGAGTGTAGGGTATAGAGTGTAGAGTGTAGGGTATAGAGTGTAGGGTATAGAGTGTAGGGTATAGAGTGTAGGGTGTAGAGATTAGGGTATAGAGTGTAGGGTATAGGGTGTAGGGTATAGAGTGTAGGGTGTAGAGTGTAGGGTATATAGTGTAGGGTATAGAGTGTAGGGTATAGAGTGTAGGGTATAGCGTGTAGGGTATAGAGTGTAGGTTATAGAGTGTAGGGTATAGAGTGTAGGGTATAAAGTGTAGAGTGTAGGGTATAGAGTGTATGGTATAGAGTGTAGAGTGTAGGGTATAGAGTGTATGGTATAGATTGTAGGGTGTAGAATGTATGTTATAGAGTGTAGGGTATAGAGTGTATGGTATAGATTGTAGGGTGTAGAATGTATGTTATAGAGTGTAGGGTATAGAGTGTATGGTATAGAGATTAGAGTGTAGGGTATAGAGTGTAGGGTATAGAGTGTATGGTATAGAGTCTAGGGTATAGAGTGTAGAGTGTAGGGTATAGAGTGTATGGTATAGAGTGTAGGGTATAGAGTGTAGGGTGTAGAGTGTATGGTATAGAGTGTAGGGTATAGTGTGTAGAGTGTAGGGTATAGAGTGTAGGGTATAGAGTGTAGGGTATAGAGTGTAGAGTGTAGAGTATAGAGTGTAGAGTTTAGGGTATAGAGTGTAGAGTGTAGGGTATAGAGTGTAGGGTATAGAGTGTAGGGTATTGAGTGTAGGGTATAGAGTGTAGAGTGTAGGGTATAGAGTGTAAGGTATAGAGTGTAGGGTATAGAGTGTAGGGTATAGAGTGTAGAGTATAGAGTGTAGGGTATAGAGTGTAGAGTGTAGCGTATAGAGTGTAGGGTATAGAGTGTAGGGTATAGTGTGTATGGTATAGAGTTTAGGGTATAGAGTGTATGGTATAGAGCGTAGGGTATCGAGTGTAGAGTGTAGGGTATAGAGTGTAGATTGTAGGGTATAGAGTGTAGGGTATATAGTGTAGAGTGTATGGTATAGAGTGTAGGGTATAGAGTGTGTGGTATAGAGTGTATGGTATAGCGTGTAGGGTATGGAGTGTATGGTATAGATTGTAGAGTGTAGGGTATAGAGTGTAGGGTATAAAGTGTAGAGTGTAGGGTATAGAGTGTATGGTATAGAGTGTAGAGTGTAGGGTATAGAGTGTATGGTATAGATTGTAGGGTGTAGAATGTATGTTATAGAGTGTAGGGTATAGAGTGTATGGTATAGATTGTAGGGTGTAGAATGTATGTTATAGAGTGTAGGGTATAGAGTGTATGGTATAGAGATTAGAGTGTAGGGTATAGAGTGTAGGGTATAGAGTGTATGGTATAGAGTCTAGGGTATAGAGTGTAGAGTGTAAGGTATAGAGTGTATGGTATAGAGTGTAGGGTATAGAGTGTAGGGTGTAGAGTGTATGGTATAGAGTGTAGGGTATAGTGTGTAGAGTGTAGGGTATAGAGTGTAGGGTATAGAGTGTAGGGTATAGAGTGTAGAGTGTAGAGTATAGAGTGTAGAGTTTAGGGTATAGAGTGTAGAGTGTAGGGTATAGAGTGTAGGGTATAGAGTGTAGGGTATTGAGTGTAGGGTATAGAGTGTAGAGTGTAGGGTATAGAGTGTAAGGTATAGAGTGTAGGGTATAGAGTGTAGGGTATAGAGTGTAGAGTATAGAGTGTAGGGTATAGAGTGTAGAGTGTAGCGTATAGAGTGTAGGGTATAGAGTGTAGGGTATAGTGTGTATGGTATAGAGTTTAGGGTATAGAGTGTATGGTATAGAGCGTAGGGTATCGAGTGTAGAGTGTAGGGTATAGAGTGTAGATTGTAGGGTATAGAGTGTAGGGTATATAGTGTAGAGTGTATGGTATAGAGTGTAGGGTATAGAGTGTGTGGTATAGAGTGTATGGTATAGCGTGTAGGGTATGGAGTGTATGGTATAGATTGTAGAGTGTAGGGTATAGTGTGTAGGGTATAGAGTGTAGGGTATAGAGTGTAGGGCATAGAGTGTAGGGTATAGATTGTAGGGTATAGAGTGTAGAGTGTAGGGTATAGAGTGTAGAGTATAGAGTGTATGGTATAGAGTGTAGAGTGTAGGGTATAGAGTGTATAGTGTAGGTTATAGAGTGTAGGGTATAGAGTAAAGGGTATAGAGTGTATGGTATAGAGTGTAGGGAATAGAGTGTAGAGTGTAGGGTATATAGTGTATGGTATAGAGTGTAGGGTATAGAGTGTAGGGTATATAGTGTAGGGTATAGAGTGTAGGGTATAGAGTGTAGGGTATAGAGTGTAGAGTGTAGGGTATAGAGTGTAGGGTATAGAGTGTAGGGTATAGAGTGTAGGGTATAGAGTGTAGAGTGTAGGGATTAGAGTGTAGGGTATAGCATGTAGGGTAAAGAGTGTAGAGTGTAGGGTATAGAGTGTAGGGTATAGAGTGTAGGCTATAGAGTGTAGGGTATATAGTGTAAAGTGTAGAGTGTAAGGTATAGAGTGTAGAGTGTAGTGTATAGAGTGTAGGGTATAGAGTGTATGGAATAGAGTATAGGGTATAAAGTGTAGAGTGTAGGGTATAGAGTGTAGGGTATAGAGCGTAGGGTGTAGGGTATAGAGTGTAAGGTATAGAGTGTAGGGTATAGAGTGTAGAGTGCAGGGTATAGAGTGTATGGTATAGAGTGTAGGGTGTAGAGTGTAGGGTATAGAGTGTAGAGTGTAGGGTATAGAGTGTAGGGTATAGAGTGTATGGTATACAGTGTAGAGTGTAGGGTATAGAGTGTATAGTGTAGGGTATAGAGTGTCGGGTATAGAGTGTAGGGTATAGAGCGTATGGTATAGAGTGTAGGGTATAGAGTGTAGAGTGTAGGGTACAGAGTGGAGGGTATGGAGTGTAGGGTATAGAGTGTAGGGTATAGAGTTTAGGGTATAGAGTGTAGGGTATAGAGTGTAGAGTGTAGGGTATAGAGTGTAGGGTATAGAGTGTAGGGTATAGAGTGTAGAGTATAGAGTGTAGGGTATAGAGTGTAGGGTATAGAGTGTAGAGTGTAGAGTGTAGGGTATAGAGTGTAGGGTATAGAGTGTAGGGTATAGAGTGTAGAGTGTAGGGTATAGAGTGTATGGTATAGAGTGTAGGGTATAGAGTGTAGGGTATAGAGTGTAGGGTATAGAGTGTAGGGTATAGAGTGTAGAGTGTACGGTATAGAATGTAGGGTATAGAGTGTAGAGTGTAGGGTATAGAGTGTAGGGTATAGAATGTAGGGTTTAGATTGTAGGGTATAGAGTGTAGGGTATAGAGTGTAGATTGTAGGGTATAGATTGTAGGGTATGGATTGTATGGTATAGAGTGTAGGGTATAGAGTGTAGGGTATAGAGTGTAGAGTGTACTGATTACAGTGTAGGGTATAGAGTGTAGGGTATAGAATGTATGGAATAGAGTGTAGGGTATAGAGTATAGAGTGTAGGGTATAGAGTGTAGGGTATAGAGCGTAGGGTGTAGTGTATAGAGTGCAGGGTATAGAGTGTAGGGTATAGAGTGTAGAGTGTAGGGTATAGAGTGTATGGTATAGAGTGTAGAGTGTAGAGTGTAGGGTATAGAGTGTAGGGTATAGAGTGTAGAGTGTAGGGTATAGAGTGTAGGGTATAGAGTGTAGAGTGTAGGGTATAGGGTGTAGAGTATAGAGTGTAGGGTATAGAGTGTAGGGTATAGAGTGTAGAGTGTAGGGTATAGAGTGTATGGTATAGAGTGTAGAGTGTAGAGTGTAGGGTATAGAGTGTAGGGTATAGAGTGTAGAGTGTAGGGTATAGAGTGTAGGGTATAGAGTGTAGAGTGTAGGGTATAGGGTGTAGAGTATAGAGTGTAGGGTATAGAGTGTAGGGTATAGAGTGTAGAGTGTAGGGTATAGAGTGTAGGGTATAGAGTGTAGAGTGCAGGGTATAGAGTGTATGGTATAGAGTGTAGGGTATAGAGTGTAGGGTATAGAGTGTAGGGTATAGAGTGTAGGGTATAGAGTGTAGGGTATAGAGTGTAGAGTGTAGGGTATAGAGTGTAGGGCATGGAGTGTAGGGTATAGAGTGTAGGGTATAGAGTGTAGAGTGTAGGGATTAGAGTGTATGGTATAGAGTGTAGGGTATAGAGTGTAGAGTATAGGGTATAGAGTGTAGAGTATGGAGTGTAGAGTATAGAGTGTAGGTTATAGAGTGTAGAGTGTAGGGATTAGAGTGTAGGGCATAGAGTGTAGGGCATAGAGTGTATAGTGTAGGGTATAGAGTGTAGGATATAGAGTATAGAGTGTAGGGTATAGAGTGTAGGGTATAGAGTGTAGAGTGTAGGGTATAGAGTGTAGAGTGTAGGGAATAGAGTGTAGGGTATAGAGTGCATGGAATAGAGTGTAGAGTGTATGGTATAGAGTGTAGGGTATAAAGTGTATGGTATAGAGTGTAGGGTACAGAGTGTAGGGTATAGAGTGTAGAGTGTAGGGATTAGACTGTAGGGTATAGAGTGTAGGGTATAGAATGTATGGAATAGAGTATAGGGTATAGAGTATAGAGTGTAGGGTATAGAGTGTAGGGTATAGAGCGTAGGGTGTAGGGTATAGAGTGTAGGGTATAGAGTGTAGGGTATAGAGTGTAGAGTGTAGGGTATAGAGTGTATGGTATAGAGTGTAGGGTATAGAGTGAAGGGTATAGAGTGTAGAGTGTAGGTATAGAGTGTATGGTATAGATTGTATGGTGTAGAGTGTATGGTATAGAGTTTAGGGTATAGAGTGTAAGGTATAGAGTGTAGGGTATAGAGTGTAGGGTATAGAGTGTAGGGTATAGAGTGTAGGGTATAGAGTGTAGAGTGTAGGGTATAGAGTGTAGGGTATGGAGTGTAGGGTATAGAGTGTAGGGTATAGAGTGTAGAGTGTAGGGATTAGAGTGTATGGTATAGAGTGTAGGGTATAGAGTGTAGAGTATAGGGTATAGAGTGTAGAGTATGGAGTGTAGAGTATAGAGTGTAGGTTATAGAGTGTAGAGTGTAGGGATTAGAGTGTAGGGCATAGAGTGTAGGGCATAGAGTGTATAGTGTAGGGTATAGAGTGTAGGGTATAGAGTATAGAGTGTAGGGTATAGAGTGTAGGGTATAGAGTGTAGAGTGTAGGGTATAGAGTGTAGAGTGTAGGGAATAGAGTGTAGGGTATAGAGTGCATGGAATAGAGTGTAGAGTGTATGGTATAGAGTGTAGGGTATAAAGTGTATGGTATAGAGTGTAGGGTACAGAGTGTAGGGTATAGAGTATAGAGTGTAGGGTATAGAATGTAGGGTATAGAGCGTAGGGTGTAGGGTATAGAGTGTAGGGTATAGAGTGTAGGGTATAGAGTGTAGAGTGTAGGGTATAGATTGTATGGTATAGAGTGTAGGGTATAGAGTGAAGGGTATAGAGTGTAGAGTGTAGGTATAGAGTGTATGGTATAGATTGTATGGTGTAGAGTTTATGGTATAGAGTTTAGGGTATAGAGTGTATGGTATAGAGTGTAGGGTATAGAGTGTAGAGTGTAGGGTATAGAGTGTAGGGTATAGAGTGTAGGGCATAGTGTGTAGGGTATAGATTGTAGGGTATAGAGTGTATAGTGTAGGGTATAGAGTGTAGGGTTTAGAGTGTATGGTATAGAGTGTAGGGAATAGAGTGTAGAGTGTATGGTATAGAGTGTAGGGTATAAAGTGTAGAGTGTACGGTATAAAGTGTAGGGTATAGAGTGTAGGGTATAGAGTGTAGGGTATAGAGTGTAGGGTATAGAGTGTAGAGTGTAGGGTATAGAGTGTAGGGTATAGAGTGTAGGGCATAGTGTGTAGGGTATAGATTGTAGGGTATAGAGTGTAGAGTGTAGGGTATAGAGTGTAGAGTGTAGGGTATAGAGTGTAGGGTATAGAGTGTATGGAATAGAGTGTAGGGTATAGTGTGTAGAGTGTAGGGTATAGAGTGTAGGGTATAGAGCGTAGGGTGTTGGGTATAGAGTGTAGGGTATAGAGTGTAGGGTATAGAGTGTAGAGTGTAGGGTATAGAGTGTATGGTATAGAGTGTAGGGTGTAGAGTGTAGGGTATAGAGTGTAGAGTGTAGGGTATAGAGTGTAGAGTGTAGGGTATAGAGTGTAGAGTGTATGGGATAGAGTGTAGGGGATAGAGTGTATGGTATAGAGTGTATGGTATAGAGTGTAGGGTATAGAGTGTAGGGTATAGAGTGTAGAGTGTAGGGTATAGAGTGTAGGGTATAGAGTGTAGAGTGTAGGGTATAGAGTGTAGGGTATAGAGTGTAGAGTGTAGGGTATAGTGTGTATGGTATAGAGTGTATGATATAGATTGTAGGGTATAGAGTGTGGGGTATAGAGTGTAGAGTGTAGGGTATAGAGTGTAGAGTGTAGGGTATAGAGTGTAGGGTATAGAGTTTAGAGTGTAGGGTATACAGTGTAGGGTATAGAGTGTAGAGTGTATGGTATAGAGTGTAGGGGATAGAGTGTATGGTATAGAGTGTAGAGTGTAGGGTATAGAGTGTAGGGTATAGAGTGTATGGAATAGAGTGTAGGGTATAAAGTGTAGAGTGTAGGGTATAGAGTGTAGGGTATAGAGCGTAGGGTGTAGGGTATAGAGTGTAAGGTATAGAGTGTAGGGTATAGAGTGTAGAGTGTAGGGTATAGAGTGTATGGTATAGAGTGTAGGGTGTAGAGTGTAGGGTATAGAGTGTAGAGTGTAGGGTATAGAGTGTAGGGTATAGAGTGTATGTTATACAGTGTAGAGTGTAGGGTATAGAGTGTATAGTGTAGGGTATAGAGTGTCGGGTATAGAGTGTAGGGTATAGAGCGTATGGTATAGAGTGTAGGGTATAGAGTGGAGGGTATGGAGTGTAGGGTATAGAGTGTAGGGTATAGAGTTTAGGGTATAGAGTGTAGGGTATAGAGTGTAGAGTGTAGGGTATAGAGTGTAGGGTATAGAGTGTAGGGTATAGAGTGTAGAGTATAGAGTGTAGGGTATAGAGTGTAGGGTATAGAGTGTAGAGTGTAGGGTATAGAGTGTAGAGTGTATGGTATAGAGTGCAGGGGATAGAGTGTAGAGTGTGAGGTATAGAGTGTAGGGTATAGAGTGTATGGTATAGAGTGTAGGGTATAGAGTGTAGGGTATAGAGTGTAGGGTATAGAGTGTAGGGTGTAGAGTGTATGGTATAGAGTGTATGGTATAGATTGTAGGGTATAGAGTGTAGGGTATAGAGTGTAGAGTGTAGGGTATATAGTGTAGAGTGTAGGGTATAGAGTGTAGGGTGTAGAGTGTAGAGTGTAGGGTGTAGAGTGTAGGGTATAGAGTGTAGAGTGTATGGTATAGAGTGCAGGGGATAGAGTGTAGAGTGTGAGGTATAGAGTGTAGGGTATAGAGTGTATGGTATAGAGTGTATGGTATAGATTGTAGGGCATAGAGTGTAGGGTATAGAGTGTAGAGTGTAGGGTATAGAGTGTAGGGTATAGAGTGTAGGGTATAGAGTGTATGGTATAGAGTGTATGGTATAGATTGTAGGGTATAGAGTGTAGGGTATAGAGTGTAGAGTGTAGGGTATAGAGTGTAGAGTGTAGGTTATAGAGTGTAGGGTATAGAGTGCAGAGTGTAGGGTATAGAGTGTAGAGTGTATGGTATAGAGTGTAGGGGATAAAGTGTATGGTATAGAGTGTAGGGGATAAAGTGTATGGTATAGAGTGTATGGTATAGAGTGTAGAGTATAGAGTGTAGGGTATAGAGTGTAGAGTGTAGGGTACAGAGTGTAGGGTATAGAGTGTAGGGTATAGAGTGTAGGGTGTAGAGATTAGGGTATAGAGTGTAGGGTATAGGGTGTAGGGTATAGAGTGTAGGGTGTAGAGTGTAGGGTATATAGTGTAGGGTATAGAGTGTAGGGTATAGAGTGTAGGGTATAGCGTGTAGGGTATAGAGTGTAGGTTATAGAGTGTAGGGTATAGAGTGTAGGGTATAAAGTGTAGAGTGTAGGGTATAGAGTGTATGGTATAGAGTGTAGAGTGTAGGGTATAGAGTGTATGGTATAGATTGTAGGGTGTAGAATGTATGTTATAGAGTGTAGGGTATAGAGTGTATGGTATAGATTGTAGGGTGTAGAATGTATGTTATAGAGTGTAGGGTATAGAGTGTATGGTATAGAGATTAGAGTGTAGGGTATAGAGTGTAGGGTATAGAGTGTATGGTATAGAGTCTAGGGTATAGAGTGTAGAGTGTAGGGTATAGAGTGTATGGTATAGAGTGTAGGGTATAGAGTGTAGGGTGTAGAGTGTATGGTATAGAGTGTAGGGTATAGAGTGTAGGGTATAGAGTGTAGAGTGTAGAGTATAGAGTGTAGAGTTTAGGGTATAGAGTGTAGAGTGTAGGGTATAGAGTGTAGGGTATAGAGTGTAGGGTATTGAGTGTAGGGTATAGAGTGTAGAGTGTATGGTATAGAGTGTAGGGGATAAAGTGTATGGTATACAGTGTAGGGGATAAAGTGTATGGTATAGAGTGTATGGTATAGAGTGTAGAGTATAGAGTGTAGGGTATAGAGTGTAGAGTGTAGGGTACAGAGTGTAGGGTATAGAGTGTAGGGTATAGAGTGTAGGGTGTAGAGATTAGGGTATAGAGTGTAGGGTATAGGGTGTAGGGTATAGAGTGTAGGGTGTAGAGTGTAGGGTATATAGTGTAGGGTATAGAGTGTAGGGTATAGAGTGTAGGGTATAGCGTGTAGGGTATAGAGTGTAGGTTATAGAGTGTAGGGTATAGAGTGTAGGGTATAAAGTGTAGAGTGTAGGGTATAGAGTGTATGGTATAGAGTGTAGAGTGTAGGGTATAGAGTGTATGGTATAGATTGTAGGGTGTAGAATGTATGTTATAGAGTGTAGGGTATAGAGTGTATGGTATAGATTGTAGGGTGTAGAATGTATGTTATAGAGTGTAGGGTATAGAGTGTATGGTATAGAGATTAGAGTGTAGGGTATAGAGTGTAGGGTATAGAGTGTATGGTATAGAGTCTAGGGTATAGAGTGTAGAGTGTAGGGTATAGAGTGTATGGTATAGAGTGTAGGGTATAGAGTGTAGGGTGTAGAGTGTATGGTATAGAGTGTAGGGTATAGAGTGTAGGGTATAGAGTGTAGAGTGTAGAGTATAGAGTGTAGAGTTTAGGGTATAGAGTGTAGAGTGTAGGGAATAGAGTGTAGGGTATAGAGTGTAGGGTATTGAGTGTAGGGTATAGAGTGTAGAGTGTAGGGTATAGAGTGTAAGGTATAGAGTGTAGGGTATAGAGTGTAGGGTATAGAGTGTAGAGTATAGAGTGTAGGGTATAGAGTGTAGAGTGTAGCGTATAGAGTGTAGGGTATAGAGTGTAGGGTATAGTGTGTATGGTATAGAGTTTAGGGTATAGAGTGTATGGTATAGAGCGTAGAGTATCGAGTGTAGAGTGTAGGGTATAGAGTGTAGATTGTAGGGTATAGAGTGTAGGGTATATAGTGTAGAGTGTATGGTATAGAGTGTAGGGTATAGAGTGTGTGGTATAGAGTGTATGGTATAGCGTGTAGGGTATGGAGTGTATGGTATAGATTGTAGAGTGTAGGGTATAGAGTGTATAGTGTAGGTTATAGAGTGTAGGGTATAGAGTAAAGGGTATAGAGTGTATGGTATAGAGTGTAGGGAATAGAGTGTAGAGTGTAGGGTATATAGTGTATGGTATAGAGTGTAGGGTATAGAGTGTAGAGTGTAGGGTATAGAGTGTAGAGTATAGAGTGTATGGTATAGAGTGTAGAGTGTAGGGTATAGAGTGTATAGTGTAGGTTATAGAGTGTAGGGTATAGAGTAAAGGGTATAGAGTGTATGGTATAGAGTGTAGGGAATAGAGTGTAGAGTGTAGGGTATATAGTGTATGGTATAGAGTGTAGGGTATAGAGTGTAGGGTATATAGTGTAGGGTATAGAGTGTAGGGTATAGAGTGTAGGGCATAGAGTGTAGGGTATAGAGTGTAGAGTGTAGGGTATAGAGTGTAGGGTATAGAGTGTAGGGTATAGAGTGTAGGGTATAGAGTGTAGAGTGTAGGGATTAGAGTGTAGGGTATAGAATGTAGGGTATAGAGTGTAGAGTGTAGGGTATAGAGTGTAGGGTATAGAGTGTAGGCTATAGAGTGTAGGGTATATAGTGTAAAGTGTAGAGTGTAAGGTATAGAGTGTAGAGTGTAGTGTATAGAGTGTAGGGTATAGAGTGTATGGAATAGAGTGTAGGGTATAAAGTGTAGAGTGTAGGGTATAGAGTGTAGGGTATAGAGCGTAGGGTGTAGGGTATAGAGTGTAAGGTATAGAGTGTAGGGTATAGAGTGTAGAGTGTAGGGTATAGAGTGTATGGTATAGAGTGTAGGGTGTAGAGTGTAGGGTATAGAGTGTAGAGTGTAGGGTATAGAGTGTAGGGTATAGAGTGTATGGTATACAGTGTAGAGTGTAGGGTATAGAGTGTATAGTGTAGGGTATAGAGTGTCGGGTATAGAGTGTAGGGTATAGAGCGTATGGTATAGAGTGTAGGGTATAGAGTGTAGAGTGTAGGGTACAGAGTGGAGGGTATGGAGTGTAGGGTATAGAGTGTAGGGTATAGAGTTTAGGGTATAGAGTGTAGGGTATAGAGTGTAGAGTGTAGGGTATAGAGTGTAGGGTATAGAGTGTAGGGTATAGAGTGTAGAGTATAGAGTGTAGGGTATAGAGTGTAGGGTATAGAGTGTAGAGTGTAGAGTGTAGGGTATAGAGTGTAGGGTATAGAGTGTAGGGTATAGAGTGTAGAGTGTAGGGTATAGAGCGTATGGTATAGAGTGTAGGGTATAGAGTGTAGGGTATAGAGTGTAGGGTATAGAGTGTAGGGTATAGAGTGTAGAGTGTAGGGTATAGATTGTAGGGTATAGAGTGTAGAGTGTAGGGTATAGAGTGTAGGGTATAGAATGTAGGGTTTAGATTGTAGGGTATAGAGTGTAAGGTATAGAGTGTAGATTGTAGGGTATAGATTGTAGGGTATGGATTGTATGGTATAGAGTGTAGGGTATAGAGTGTAGGGTATAGAGTGTAGAGTGTACTGATTACAGTGTAGGGTATAGAGTGTAGGGTATAGAGTGTAGGGTATAGAGTGTAGGGTATAGAGTGTAGGGTATAGAGTGTAGAGTGTAGGGTATAGATTGTAGGGTATAGAGTGTAGAGTGTAGGGTATAGAGTGTAGGGTATAGAATGTAGGGTTTAGATTGTAGGGTATAGAGTGTAGGGTATAGAGTGTAGATTGTAGGGTATAGATTGTAGGGTATGGATTGTATGGTATAGAGTGTAGGGTATAGAGTGTAGGGTATAGAGTGTAGAGTGTACTGATTACAGTGTAGGGTATAGAGTGTAGGGTATAGAATGTATGGAATAGAGTTTAGGGTATAGAGTGTAGGGTATAGAGTGCATGGAATAGAGTGTAGAGTGTAGGGTATAGAGTGTAGGGTATAGAGTGTATGGTATAGAGTGTAGGGAATAGAGTGTAGGGTATAGAGTGTACTGATTACAGTGTAGGGTATAGAGTGTAGGGTATAGAATGCATGGAATAGAGTGTAGGGTATAGAGTATAGAGTGTAGGGTATAGAGTGTAGGGTATAGAGCGTAGGGTGTAGTGTATAGAGTGCAGGGTATAGAGTGTAGGGTATAGAGTGTAGAGTGTAGGGTATAGAGTGTATGGTATAGAGTGTAGAGTGTAGAGTGTAGGGTATAGAGTGTAGGGTATAGAGTGTAGGGTATAGAGTGTAGGGTATAGAGTGTAGGGTATAGAGTGTAGAGTGTAGGGTATAGAGTGTAGGGTATAGAGTGTAGAGTGTAGGGTATAGAGTGTATGGTATAGAGTGTAGGGTATAGAGTGTAGGGTATAGAGTGTAGGGTATAGAGTGTAGGGTATAGAGTGTAGGGTATAGAGTGTAGAGTGTAGGGTATAGAGTGTAGGGCATGGAGTGTAGGGTATAGAGTGTAGGGTATAGAGTGTAGAGTGTAGGGATTAGAGTGTATGGTATAGAGTGTAGGGTATAGAGTGTAGAGTATAGGGTATAGAGTGTAGAGTATGGAGTGTAGAGTATAGAGTGTAGGTTATAGAGTGTAGAGTGTAGGGATTAGAGTGTAGGGCATAGAGTGTAGGGCATAGAGTGTATAGTGTAGGGTATAGAGTGTAGGATATAGAGTATAGAGTGTAGGGTATAGAGTGTAGGGTATAGAGTGTAGAGTGTAGGGTATAGAGTGTAGAGTGTAGGGAATAGAGTGTAGGGTATAGAGTGCATGGAATAGAGTGTAGAGTGTATGGTATAGAGTGTAGGGTATAAAGTGTATGGTATAGAGTGTAGGGTACAGAGTGTAGGGTATAGAGTGTAGAGTGTAGGGATTAGACTGTAGGGTATAGAGTGTAGGGTATAGAATGTATGGAATAGAGTATAGGGTATAGAGTATAGAGTGTAGGGTATAGAGTGTAGGGTATAGAGCGTAGGGTGTAGGGTATAGAGTGTAGGGTATAGAGTGTAGGGTATAGAGTGTAGAGTGTAGGGTATAGAGTGTATGGTATATAGTGTAGGGTATAGAGTGAAGGGTATAGAGTGTAGAGTGTAGGTATAGAGTGTATGGTATAGAGTGTATGGTATAGAGTGTAGGGTATAGAGTGTAGAGTATAGGGTATAGAGTGTAGAGTATGGAGTGTAGAGTATAGAGTGTAGGTTATAGAGTGTAGAGTGTAGGGATTAGAGTGTAGGGCATAGAGTGTAGGGCATAGAGTGTATAGTGTAGGGTATAGAGTGTAGGGTATAGAGTATAGAGTGTAGGGTATAGAGTGTAGAGTGTAGGGTATAGAGTGTAGAGTGTAAGGAATAGAGTGTAGGGTATAGAGTGCATGGAATAGAGTGTAGAGTGTATGGTATAGAGTGTAGGGTATAAAGTGTATGGTATAGAGTGTAGGGTACAGAGTGTAGGGTATAGAGTATAGAGTGTAGGGTATAGAGTGTAGGGTATAGAGCGTAGGGTGTAGGGTATAGAGTGTAAGGTATAGAGTGTAGGGTATAGAGTGTAGAGTGTAGGGTATAGATTGTATGGTATAGAGTGTAGGGTATAGAGTGAAGGGTATAGAGTGTAGAGTGTAGGTATAGAGTGTATGGTATAGATTGTATGGTGTAGAGTGTATGGTATAGAGTTTAGGGTATAGAGTGTATGGTATAGAGTGTAGGGTATAGAGTGTAGAGTGTAGGGTATAGAGTGTAGGGTATAGAGTGTAAGGCATAGTGTGTAGGGTATGGAGTGTATGGTATAGATTGTAGAGTGTAGGGTATAGTGTGTAGGGTATAGAGTGTAGGGTATAGAGTGTAGGGCATAGAGTGTAGGGTATAGATTGTAGGGTATAGAGTGTAGAGTGTAGGGTATAGAGTGTAGAGTATAGAGTGTATGGTATAGAGTGTAGAGTGTAGGGTATAGAGTGTATAGTGTAGGTTATAGAGTGTAGGGTATAGAGTAAAGGGTATAGAGTGTATGGTATAGAGTGTAGGGAATAGAGTGTAGAGTGTAGGGTATATAGTGTATGGTATAGAGTGTAGGGTATAGAGTGTAGGGTATATAGTGTAGGGTATAGAGTGTAGGGTATAGAGTGTAGGGCATAGAGTGTAGGGTATAGAGTGTAGAGTGTAGGGTATAGAGTGTAGGGTATAGAGTGTAGGGTATAGAGTGTAGGGTATAGAGTGTAGAGTGTAGGGATTAGAGTGTAGGGTATAGAATGTAGGGTATAGAGTGTAGAGTGTAGGGTATAGAGTGTAGGGTATAGAGTGTAGGCTATAGAGTGTAGGGTATATAGTGTAAAGTGTAGAGTGTAAGGTATAGAGTGTAGAGTGTAGTGTATAGAGTGTAGGGTATAGAGTGTATGGAATAGAGTGTAGGGTATAAAGTGTAGAGTGTAGGGTATAGAGTGTAGGGTATAGAGCGTAGGGTGTAGGGTATAGAGTGTAAGGTATAGAGTGTAGGGTATAGAGTGTAGAGTGTAGGGTATAGAGTGTATGGTATAGAGTGTAGGGTGTAGAGTGTAGGGTATAGAGTGTAGAGTGTAGGGTATAGAGTGTAGGGTATAGAGTGTATGGTATACAGTGTAGAGTGTAGGGTATAGAGTGTATAGTGTAGGGTATAGAGTGTCGGGTATAGAGTGTAGGGTATAGAGCGTATGGTATAGAGTGTAGGGTACAGAGTGGAGGGTATGGAGTGTAGGGTATAGAGTGTAGGGTATAGAGTTTAGGGTATAGAGTGTAGGGTATAGAGTGTAGAGTGTAGGGTATAGAGTGTAGGGTATAGAGTGTAGGGTATAGAGTGTAGAGTATAGAGTGTAGGGTATAGAGTGTAGGGTATAGAGTGTAGAGTGTAGAGTGTAGGGTATAGAGTGTAGGGTATAGAGTGTAGGGTATAGAGTGTAGAGTGTAGGGTATAGAGCGTATGGTATAGAGTGTAGGGTATAGAGTGTAGGGTATAGAGTGTAGGGTATAGAGTGTAGGGTATAGAGTGTAGAGTGTAGGGTATAGATTGTAGGGTATAGAGTGTAGAGTGTAGGGTATAGAGTGTAGGGTATAGAATGTAGGGTTTAGATTGTAGGGTATAGAGTGTAGGGTATAGAGTGTAGATTGTAGGGTATAGATTGTAGGGTATGGATTGTATGGTATAGAGTGTAGGGTATAGAGTGTAGGGTATAGAGTGTAGAGTGTACTGATTACAGTGTAGGGTATAGAGTGTAGGGTATAGAATGTATGGAATAGAGTGTAGGGTATAGAGTGTAGGGTATAGAGTGCATGGAATAGAGTGTAGAGTGTAGGGTATAGAGTGTAGGGTATAGAGTGTATGGTATAGAGTGTAGGGAATAGAGTGTAGGGTATAGAGTGTACTGATTACAGTGTAGGGTATAGAGTGTAGGGTATAGAATGTATGGAATAGAGTGTAGGGTATAGAGTATAGAGTGTAGGGTATAGAGTGTAGGTTATAGAGCGTAGGGTGTAGTGTATAGAGTGCAGGGTATAGAGTGTAGGGTATAGAGTGTAGAGTGTAGGGTATAGAGTGTATGGTATAGAGTGTAGAGTGTAGGGTATAGAGTGTAGGGTATAGAGTGTAGAGTGTAGGGTATAGAGTGTAGGGTATAGAGTGTAGAGTGTAGGGTATAGGGTGTAGAGTATAGAGTGTAGGGTATAGAGTGTAGGGTATAGAGTGTAGAGTGTAGGGTATAGAGTGTAGGGTATAGAGTGTAGAGTGTAGGGTATAGAGTGTATGGTATAGAGTGTAGGGTATAGAGTGTAGGGTATAGAGTGTAGGGTATAGAGTGTAGGGTATAGAGTGTAGGGTATAGAGTGTAGAGTGTAGGGTATAGAGTGTAGGGCATGGAGTTTAGGGTATAGAGTGTAGGGTATAGAGTGTAGAGTGTAGGGATTAGAGTGTATGGTATAGAGTGTAGGGTATAGAGTGTAGAGTATAGGGTATAGAGTGTAGAGTATGGAGTGTAGAGTATAGAGTGTAGGTTATAGAGTGTAGAGTGTAGGGATTAGAGTGTAGGGCATAGAGTGTAGGGCATAGAGTGTATAGTGTAGGGTATAGAGTGTAGGATATAGAGTATAGAGTGTAGGGTATAGAGTGTAGGGTATAGAGTGTAGAGTGTAGGGTATAGAGTGTAGAGTGTAGGGAATAGAGTGTAGGGTATAGAGTGCATGGAATAGAGTGTAGAGTGTATGGTATAGAGTGTAGGGTATAAAGTGTATGGTATAGAGTGTAGGGTACAGAGTGTAGGGTATAGAGTGTAGAGTGTAGGGATTAGACTGTAGGGTATAGAGTGTAGGGTATAGAATGTATGGAATAGAGTATAGGGTATAGAGTATAGAGTGTAGGGTATAGAGTGTAGGGTATAGAGCGTAGGGTGTAGGGTATAGAGTGTAGGGTATAGAGTGTAGGGTATAGAGTGTAGAGTGTAGGGTATAGAGTGTATGGTGTAGAGTGTAGGGTATAGAGTGAAGGGTATAGAGTGTAGAGTGTAGGTATAGAGTGTATGGTATAGATTGTATGGTGTAGAGTGTATGGTATAGAGTTTAGGGTATAGAGTGTAGGGTATAGAGTGTAGGGTATAGAGTGTAGGGTATAGAGTGTAGGGTATAGAGTGTAGAGTGTAGGGTATAGAGTGTAGGGTATGGAGTGTAGGGTATAGAGTGTAGGGTATAGAGTGTAGAGTGTAGGGATTAGAGTGTATGGTATAGAGTGTAGGGTATAGAGTGTAGAGTATAGGGTATAGAGTGTAGAGTATGGAGTGTAGAGTATAGAGTGTAGGTTATAGAGTGTAGAGTGTAGGGATTAGAGTGTAGGGCATAGAGTGTAGGGCATAGAGTGTATAGTGTAGGGTATAGAGTGTAGGGTATAGAGTATAGAGTGTAGGGTATAGAGTGTAGGGTATAGAGTGTAGAGTGTAGGGTATAGAGTGTAGAGTGTAGGGAATAGAGTGTAGGGTATAGAGTGCATGGAATAGAGTGTAGAGTGTATGGTATAGAGTGTAGGGTATAAAGTGTATGGTATAGAGTGTAGGGTACAGAGTGTAGGGTATAGAGTATAGAGTGTAGGGTATAGAGTGTAGGGTATAGAGCGTAGGGTGTAGGGTATAGAGTGTAAGGTATAGAGTGTAGGGTATAGAGTGTAGAGTGTAGGGTATAGATTGTATGGTATAGAGTGTAGGGTATAGAGTGAAGGGTATAGAGTGTAGAGTGTAGGTATAGAGTGTATGGTATAGATTGTATGGTGTAGAGTGTATGGTATAGAGTTTAGGGTATAGAGTGTATGGTATAGAGTGTAGGGTATAGAGTGTAGAGTGTAGGGTATAGAGTGTAGGGTATAGAGTGTAGGGCATAGTGTGTAGGGTATAGATTGTATGTTATACAGTGTAGAGTGTAGGGTATAGAGTGTAGGGTGTAGAGTGTAAGGTATAGAGTGTAGAGTGTAGGGTATAGAGTGTAGGGTATAGAGTGTATGTTATACAGTGTAGAGTGTAGGGTATAGAGTGTATAGTGTAGGGTATAGAGTGTCGGGTATAGAGTGTAGGGTATAGAGCGTATGGTATAGAGTGTAGGGTATAGAGTGGAGGGTATGGAGTGTAGGGTATAGAGTGTAGGGTATAGAGTTTAGGGTATAGAGTGTAGAGTGTAGGGTATAGAGTGTATGGTATAGAGTGTAGGGTATAGAGTGTAGGGTATAGAGTGTAGGGTATAGAGTGTGGGGTATAGAGTGTAGGGTATAGAGTGTAGAGTGTAGGGTATAGAGTGTATGGTATAGAGTGTAGGGTATAGAGTGTAGGGTATAGAGTGTAGGGTATAGAGTGTGGGGTATAGAGTGTAGAGTGTAGGGTATAGATTGTAGGGTATAGAGTGTAGAGTGTAGGGTATAGAGTGTAGGGTATAGAATGTAGGGTTTAGAGTGTAGGGTATAGAGTGTAGGGTATAGAGTGTAGATTGTAGGGTATAGATTGTAGGGTATGGATTGTATGGTATAGAGTGTAGGGTATAGAGTGTAGGGTATAGAGTGTAGAGTGTACTGATTACAGTGTAGGGTATAGAGTGTAGGGTATAGAATGTATGGAATAGAGTGTAGGGTATAGAGTGCATGGAATAGAGTGTAGAGTGTAGGGTATAGAGTGTAGGGTATAGAGTGTATGGTATAGAGTGTAGGGAATAGAGTGTAGGGTATAGAGTGTACTGATTACAGTGTAGGGTATAGAGTGTAGGGTATAGAATGTATGGAATAGAGTGTAGGGTATAGAGTATAGAGTGTAGGGTATAGAGTGTAGGGTATAGAGTGCAGGGCATAGAGTGTAGGGTATAGAGTGTAGAGTGTAGGGTATAGAGTGTATGGTATAGAGTGTAGAGTGTAGGGTATAGAGTGTAGGGTATAGAGTGTAGAGTGTAGGGTATAGAGTGTAGGGTATAGAGTGTAGAGTGTAGGGTATAGGGTGTAGAGTATAGAGTGTAGGGTATAGAGTGTAGGGTATAGAGTGTAGAGTATAGAGTGTAGGGTATAGAGTGTAGAGTGTAGGGTATAGAGTGTATGGTATAGAGTGTAGGGTATAGAGTGTAGAGTGTAGGGTATAGAGTGTAGGGTATAGAGTGTAGAGTGTAGGGTATAGAGTGTAGGGTATGGAGTGTAGGGTATAGAGTGTAGGGTATAGAGTGTAGAGTGTAGGGATTAGAGTGTATGGTATAGAGTGTAGGGTATAGAGTGTAGAGTATAGGGTATAGAGTGTAGAGTATGGAGTGTAGAGTATAGAGTGTAGGTTATAGAGTGTAGAGTGTAGGGATTAGAGTGTAGGGCATAGAGTGTAGGGCATAGAGTGTATAGTGTAGGGTATAGAGTGTAGGGTATAGAGTATAGAGTGTAGGGTATAGAGTGTAGGGTATAGAGTGTAGGGTATAGAGTGTAGAGTGTAGGGTATAGAGTGTATGGTATAGAGTGTAGGGTATAGAGTGAAGGGTATAGAGTGTAGAGTGTAGGGTATAGAGTGTAGGGTATAGAGTGTAGGGTATAGAGTGTAGAGTGTAGGGTATAGAGTGTAGGGTATAGAGTGTAGGGCATAGTGTGTAGGGTATAGATTGTAGGGTATAGAGTGTATAGTGTAGGGTATAGAGTGTAGGGTTTAGAGTGTATGGTATAGAGTGTAGGGAATAGAGTGTAGAGTGTATGGTATAGAGTGTAGAGTATAGAGTGTAGAGTGTGAGGTATAAAGTGTAGGGTATAGAGTGTAGGGTATAGAGCGTAGAGAGTAGGGTATAGAGTGTAGGGTATAAAGTGTAGGGTATAGAGTGTAGAGTGTAGGGATTAGAGTGTAGGGTATAGAGTGTAGGGTATACAGTGTAGAATGTACGGTATAGAGTGTAGGGTATAGAGTGTAGGGTATACTGTGTAGAGTGTAGGGTATAGAGTGTAAGGTATAGAGGGTAGGGTATAGAGTGTATGGTGTAGAGTGTAGGGTATAGAGTGTAGGGTATAGAGTGTAGGGTATAGAGTGTATGGTATAGAGTTTAGGGTATAGAGTGTAGGGTATAGAGTGTAAGCTATAAAGTGTAGGGTGTAGAGTGTAGGGTATAGAGTGTAGGGTATAGAGTGTAGGGTATAGAGTGTAGGGTATAGAGTGTAGAGTGTAGGGTATAGAGTGTAGGGTATAGAGTGTATGGTATAGAGTGTAGGGTATAGAGTGTAGGGTATAGAGTGTAGGGTATAGAGTGTAGGGTGTAGAGTGTATGGTATAGAGTGTATGGTATAGATTGTAGGGTATAGAGTGTAGGGTATAGAGTGTAGAGTGTAGGGTATAGAGTGTAGAGTGTAGGGTATAGAGTGTAGGGTGTAGAGTGTAGAGTGTAGGGTGTAGAGTGTAGGGTATAGAGTGTAGAGTGTATGGTATAGAGTGCAGGGGATAGAGTGTAGAGTGTGAGGTATAGAGTGTAGGGTATAGAGTGTATGGTATAGAGTGTATGGTATAGATTGTAGGGCATAGAGTGTAGGGTATAGAGTGTAGAGTGTAGGGTATAGAGTGTAGGGTATAGAGTGTAGGGTATAGAGTGTATGGTATAGAGTGTATGGTATAGATTGTAGGGTATAGAGTGTAGGGTATAGAGTGTAGAGTGTAGGGTATAGAGTGTAGAGTGTAGGTTATAGAGTATAGGGTATAGAGTGCAGAGTGTAGGGTATAGAGTGTAGAGTGTATGGTATAGAGTGTAGGGGATAAAGTGTATGGTATAGAGTGTAGGGGATATAGTGTATGGTATAGAGTGTATGGTATAGAGTGTAGAGTATAGAGTGTAGGGTATAGAGTGTAGAGTGTAGGGTATAGAGTGTAGGGTATAGAGTGTAGGGTATAGAGTGTAGGGTGTAGAGATTAGGGTATAGAGTGTAGGGTATAGGGTGTAGGGTATAGAGTGTAGGGTGTAGAGTGTAGGGTATATAGTGTAGGGTATATAGTGTAGGGTATAGAGTGTAGGGTATAGCGTGTAGGGTATAGAGTGTAGGTTATAGAGTGTAGGGCATAGAGTGTAGGGTATAAAGTGTAGAGTGTAGGGTATAGAGTGTATGGTATAGAGTGTAGAGTGTAGGGTATAGAGTGTATGGTATGGATTGTAGGGTGTAGAATGTATGTTATAGAGTGTAGGGTATAGAGTGTATGGTATAGATTGTAGGGTGTAGAATGTATGTTATAGAGTGTAGGGTATAGAGTGTATGGTATAGAGATTAGAGTGTAGGGTATAGAGTGTAGGGTATAGAGTGTATGGTATACAGTCTAGGGTATAGAGTGTAGAGTGTAGGGTATAGAGTGTATGGTATAGAGTGTAGGGTATAGAGTGTAGGGTGTAGAGTGTATGGTATAGAGTGTAGGGTATAGTGTGTAGAGTGTAGGGTACAGAGTGTAGGGTATAGAGTGTAGGGTATAGAGTGTAGAGTGTAGAGTATAGAGTGTAGAGTTTAGGGTATAGAGTGTAGAGTGTAGGGTATAGAGTGTAGGGTATAGAGTGTAGGGTATTGAGTGTAGGGTATAGAGTGTAGAGTGTAGGGTATAGAGTGTAAGGTATAGAGTGTAGGGTATAGAGTGTAGGGTATAGAGTGTAGAGTATAGAGTGTAGGGTATAGAGTGTAGAGTGTAGCGTATAGAGTGTAGGGTATAGAGTGTAGGGTATAGTGTGTATGGTATAGAGTTTAGGGTATAGAGTGTATGGTATAGAGCGTAGGGTATCGAGTGTAGAGTGTAGGGTATAGAGTGTAGATTGTAGGGTATAGAGTGTAGGGTATATAGTGTAGAGTGTATGGTATAGAGTGTAGGGTATAGAGTGTGTGGTATAGAGTGTATGGTATAGCGTGTAGGGTATGGAGTGTATGGTATAGATTGTAGAGTGTAGGGTATAGTGTGTAGGGTATAGAGTGTAGGGTATAGAGTGTAGGGTATAGAGTGTAGGGTGTTGAGTGTAGGGTATAGCCTGTAGGGTATAGAGTGTAGGGTATAGAGTATAGAGTGTAGGGTATAGAGTGTAGGGTATAGAGTGTAGGGTATAGAGTGTAGAGTGTAGGGTATAGAGTGTAGAGTATAGAGTGTAGGGTATAGAGTGTAGGGTATAAAGTGTAGAGTGTAGGGTATAGAGTGTAGGGTATAGAGTGTAGGGTATAGAGTGTAGAGTATAGAGTGTAGAGTGTAGGGTGTACAGTGTAGGGTATAGCCTGTAGGGTATAGAGTGTAGGGTATAGAGTATAGAGTGTAGGGTATAGAGTGTAGGGTATAGAGTGTAGGGTATAGAGTGTATAGTGTAGGGTATAGAGTGTAAGGTATAGATTGTAGGGTATAGAGTGTAGAGTGTAGGGTATAGAGTGTAGGGTGTAGAGTGTAGGGTATAGAGTGTATAGTGTAGGGTATAGAGTGTAGGGTATAGAGTAAATGGTATAGAGTGTATGGTATAGAGTGTAGGGTATAGAGTGTAGGGTATAGAGTGTAGGGTATAAAGTGTAGAGTGTAGGGTATAGAGTGTAGGGTATAGAGTGTACGGTATAGAGTGTAGAGTGTAGGGTGTAGAATGTAGGGTATAGAGTGTCAGGTATAGAGTGTAGGGTATAGAGTGTATGTTATAGAGTGTAGGGTATAGAGTGTAGAGTGTGGGGTATAGAGTGTAGGGTATAGTGTGTAGGGTATAGATTGTATGGTATAGAGTGTAGGGTATAGAGTGTAGGGCATAGAGTGTAGGGTATAGATTGTAGGGTATAGAGTGTAGAGTGTAGGGTATAGAGTGTAGAGTATAGAGTGTATGGTATAGAGTGTAGAGTGTAGGGTATAGAGTGTATAGTGTAGGTTATAGAGTGTAGGGTATAGAGTAAAGGGTATAGAGTGTGTGGTATAGAGTGTAGGGAATAGAGTGTAGAGTGTAGGGTATATAGTGTATGGTATAGAGTGTAGGGTATAGAGTGTAGGGTATATAGTGTAGGGTATAGAGTGTAGGGTATAGAGTGTAGGGCATAGAGTGTAGGGTATAGAGTGTAGAGTGTAGGGTATATAGTGTATGGTATAGAGTGTAGGGTATAGATTGTAGGGTATAGAGTGTAGAGTGTAGGGATTAGAGTGTAGGGTATAGAATGTAGGGTATAGAGTGTAGAGTGTAGGGTATACAGTGTAGGGTATAGAGTGTAGGCTATAGAGTGTAGGGTATATAGTGTAAAGTGTAGAGTGTAAGGTATAGAGTGTAGAGTGTAGTGTATAGAGTGTAGGGTATAGAGTGTATGGAATAGAGTGTAGGGTATAAAGTGTAGAGTGTAGGGTATAGAGTGTAGGGTATAGAGCGTAGGGTGTAGGGTATAGAGTGTAAGGTATAGAGTGTAGGGTATAGAGTGTAGAGTGTAGGGTATAGAGTGTATGGTACAGAGTGTAGGGTGTAGAGTGTAGGGTATAGAGTGTAGAGTGTAGGGTATAGAGTGTAGGGTATAGAGTGTATGGTATACAGTGTAGAGTGTAGGGTATAGAGTGTATAGTGTAGGGTATAGAGTGTCGGGTATAGAGTGTAGGGTATAGAGCGTATGGTATAGAGTGTAGGGTATAGAGTGTAGAGTGTAGGGTACAGAGTGGAGGGTATGGAGTGTAGGGTATAGAGTGTAGGGTATAGAGTTTAGGGTATAGAGTGTAGGGTATAGAGTGTAGAGTGTAGAGTATAGAGTGTAGGGTATAGAGTGTAGGGTATAGAGTGTAGAGTATAGAGTGTAGGGTATAGAGTGTAGGGTATAGAGTGTAGAGTGTAGAGTGTAGGGTATAGAGTGTAGGGTATAGAGTGTAGGGTATAGAGTGTAGAGTGTAGGGTATAGAGTGTATGGTATAGAGTGTAGGGTATAGAGTGTAGGGTATAGAGTGTAGGGTATAGAGTGTAGGGTATAGAGTGTAGAGTGTAGGGTATAGATTGTAGGGTATAGAGTGTAGAGTGTAGGGTATAGAGTGTAGGGTATAGAATGTAGGGTTTAGAGTGTAGGGTATAGAGTGTAGGGTATAGAGTGTAGATTGTAGGGTATAGATTGTAGGGTATGGATTGTATGGTATAGAGTGTAGGGTATAGAGTGTAGGGTATAGAGTGTAGAGTGTACTGATTACAGTGTAGGGTATAGAGTGTAGGGTATAGAATGTGTGGAATAGAGTGTAGGGTATAGAGTGTAGGGTATAGAGTGCATGGAATAGAGTGTAGAGTGTAGGGTATAGAGTGTAGGGTATAGAGTGTATGGTATAGAGTGTAGGGAATAGAGTGTAGGGTATAGAGTGTACTGATTACAGTGTAGGGTATAGAGTGTAGGGTATAGAATGTATGGAATAGAGTGTAGGGTATAGAGTATAGAGTGTAGGGTATAGAGTGTAGGGTATAGAGCGTAGGGTGTAGTGTATAGAGTGCAGGGTATAGAGTGTAGGGTATAGAGTGTAGAGTGTAGGGTATAGAGTGTATGGTATAGAGTGTAGAGTGTAGGGTATAGAGTGTAGGGTATAGAGTGTAGAGTGTAGGGTATAGAGTGTAGGGTATAGAGTGTAGAGTGTAGGGTATAGGGTGTAGAGTATAGAGTGTAGGGTATAGAGTGTAGGGTATAGAGTGTAGAGTGTAGGGTATAGAGTGTAGGGTATAGAGTGTAGGGTATAGAGTGTAGAGTGTAGGGTATAGAGTGTATGGTATAGAGTGTAGGGTATAGAGTGTAGAGTGTAGGGTATAGAGTGTAGGGTATAGAGTGTAGGGTATAGAGTGTAGAGTGTAGGCTATAGAGTGTATGGTATAGAGTGTAGGGTATAGAGTGAAGGGTATAGAGTGTAGAGTGTAGGTATAGAGTGTATGGTATAGATTGTATGGTGTAGAGTGTATGGTATAGAGTTTAGGGTATAGAGTGTAGGGTATAGAGTGTAGAGTGTAGGGTATAGAGTGTAGGGTATAGAGTGTAGGGTATAGAGTGTAGGGTATAGAGTGTAGGGTATAGAGTGTAGAGTGTAGGGTATAGAGTGTAGGGTATGGAGTGTAGGGTATAGAGTGTAGGGTATAGAGTGTAGAGTGTAGGGATTAGAGTGTATGGTATAGAGTGTAGGGTATAGAGTGTAGAGTATAGGGTATAGAGTGTAGAGTATGGAGTGTAGAGTATAGAGTGTAGGTTATAGAGCGTAGAGTGTAGGGATTAGAGTGTAGTGCATAGAGTGTAGGGCATAGAGTGTATAGTGTAGGGTATAGAGTGTAGGGTATAGAGTATAGAGTGTAGGGTATAGAGTGTAGGGTATAGATTGTAGAGTGTAGGGTATAGAGTGTAGAGTGTAGGGAATAGAGTGTAGGGTATAGAGTGCATGGAATAGAGTGTAGAGTGTATGGTATAGAGTGTAGGGTATAAAGTGTATGGTATAGAGTGTAGGGTACAGAGTGTAGGGTATAGAGTGTAGAGTGTAGGGATTAGACTGTAGGGTATAGAGTGTAGGGTATAGAATGTATGGAATAGAGTATAGGGTATAGAGTATAGAGTGTAGGGTATAGAGTGTAGGGTAAAGAGCGTAGGGTGTAGGGTATAGAGTGTAGGGTATAGAGTGTAGGGTATAGAGTGTAGAGTGTAGGCTATAGAGTGTATGGTATAGAGTGTAGGGTATAGAGTGAAGGGTATAGAGTGTAGAGTGTAGGTATAGAGTGTATGGTATAGATTGTATGGTGTAGAGTGTATGGTATAGAGTTTAGGGTATAGAGTGTAGGGTATAGAGTGTAGAGTGTAGGGTATAGAGTGTAGGGTATAGAGTGTAGGGTATAGAGTGTAGGGTATAGAGTGTAGGGTATAGAGTGTAGAGTGTAGGGTATAGAGTGTAGGGTATGGAGTGTAGGGTATAGAGTGTAGGGTATAGAGTGTAGAGTGTAGGGATTAGAGTGTATGGTATAGAGTGTAGGGTATAGAGTGTAGAGTATAGGGTATAGAGTGTAGAGTATGGAGTGTAGAGTATAGAGTGTAGGTTATAGAGCGTAGAGTGTAGGGATTAGAGTGTAGTGCATAGAGTGTAGGGCATAGAGTGTATAGTGTAGGGTATAGAGTGTAGGGTATAGAGTATAGAGTGTAGGGTATAGAGTGTAGGGTATAGATTGTAGAGTGTAGGGTATAGAGTGTAGAGTGTAGGGAATAGAGTGTAGGGTATAGAGTGCATGGAATAGAGTGTAGAGTGTATGGTATAGAGTGTAGGGTATAAAGTGTATGGTATAGAGTGTAGGGTACAGAGTGTAGGGTATAGAGTGTAGAGTGTAGGGATTAGACTGTAGGGTATAGAGTGTAGGGTATAGAATGTATGGAATAGAGTATAGGGTATAGAGTATAGAGTGTAGGGTATAGAGTGTAGGGTATAGAGCGTAGGGTGTAGGGTATAGAGTGTAGGGTATAGAGTGTAGGGTATAGAGTGTAGAGTGTAGGGTATAGAGTGTATGGTATAGAGTGTAGGGTATAGAGTGAAGGGTATAGAGTGTAGAGTGTAGGTATAGAGTGTATGGTATAGATTGTATGGTGTAGAGTGTATGGTATAGAGATTAGGGTATAGAGTGTATGGTATAGAGTGTAGGGTATAGAGTGTAGAGTGTAGGGTATAGAGTGTAGGGTATAGAGTGTAGGGCATAGTGTGTAGGGTATAGATTGTAGGGTATAGAGTGTATAGTGTAGGGTATAGAGTGTAGGGTTTAGAGTGTATGGTATAGAGTGTAGGGAATAGAGTGTAGAGTGTATGGTATAGAGTGTAGGGTATAGAGTGTAGAGTGTAGGGTATAAAGTGTAGGGTATAGAGTGTAGGGTATAGAGTGTAGAGAGTAGGGTATAGAGTGTAGGGTATAAAGTGTAGGGTATAGAGTGTAGAGTGTAGGGATTAGAGTGATAGGTATAGAGTGTAGGGAACAGAGTGTAGAATGTATGGTATAGAGTGTAGGGTATAGAGTATAGAGTGTAGGGTATAGAGTGTAGGGTATAGTGTGTAAAGTGTAGAGTGTAGGGTATAGAGTGTAGAGTGTAGGGTATAGAGTGTAGGGTATAGAGTGTATGGAATAGAGTGTAGGGTATAGTGTGTAGAGTGTAGGGTATAGAGTGTAGGGTATAGAGCGTAGGGTGTAGGGTATAGAGTGTAGGGTATAGAGTGTAGGGTATAGAGTGTAGAGTGTAGGGTATAGAGTGTATGGTATAGAGTGTAGGGTGTAGAGTGTAGGGTATAGAGTGTAGAGTGTAGGGTATAGAGTGTAGAGTGTAGGGTATAGAGTGTAGAGTGTATGGGATAGAGTGTAGGGGATAGAGTGTATGGTATAGAGTGTATGGTATAGAGTGTAGGGTATAGAGTGTAGGGTATAGAGTGTAGAGTGTAGGGTATAGAGTGTAGAGTGTAGGGTATAGAGTGTAGGGTATAGAGATTAGAGTGTAGGGTATACAGTGTAGGGTTTAGAGTGTAGAATGTATGGTATAGAGTGTAGGGGATAGAGTGTATGGTATAGAGTGTAGAGTGTAGGGTATAGAGTGTAGGGTATAGAGTTTATGGAATAGAGTGTAGGGTATAAAGTGTAGAGTGTAGGGTATAGAGTGTAGGGTATAGAGTGTAGAGTGTAGGGTATAGAGTGTAGGGTATAGAGTGTATGTTATACAGTGTAGAGTGTAGGGTATAGAGTGTATAGTGTAGGGTATAGAGTGTCGGGTATAGAGTGTAGGGTATAGAGTGTAGAGTGTAGGGTACAGAGTGGAGGGTATGGAGTGTAGGGTATAGAGTGTAGGGTATAGAGTTTAGGGTATAGAGTGTAGGGTATAGAGTGTAGAGTGTAGGGTATAGAGTGTAGGGTATAGAGTGTAGGGTATAGAGTGTAGAGTATAGAGTGTAGGGTATAGAGTGTAGGGTATAGAGTGTAGAGTGTAGAGTGTAGGGTATAGAGTGTAGGGTATAGAGTGTAGGGTATAGAGTGTAGAGTGTAGGGTATAGAGTGTATGGTATAGAGTGTAGGGTATAGAGTGTGGGGTATAGAGTGTAGAGTGTAGGGTATAGATTGTAGGGTATAGAGTGTAGAGTGTAGGGTATAGAGTGTAGGATATAGAATGTAGGGTTTAGAGTGTAGGGTATAGAGTGTAGGGTATAGAGTGTAGATTGTAGGGTATAGATTGTAGGGTATGGATTGTATGGTATAGAGTGTAGGGTATAGAGTGTAGGGTATAGAATGTATGGAATAGAGTGTAGGGTATAGAGTGCATGGAATAGAGTGTAGAGTGTAGGGTATAGAGTGTAGGGTATAGAGTGTATGGTATAGAGTGTAGGGAATAGAGTGTAGGGTATAGAGTGTACTGATTACAGTGTAGGGTATAGAGTGTAGGGTATAGAATGTATGGAATAGAGTGTAGGGTATAGAGTATAGAGTGTAGGGTATAGAGTGTAGGGTATAGAGTGTAGGGTATAGAGTGTAGAGTGTAGGGTATAGAGTGTATGGTATAGAGTGTAGAGTGTAGGGTATAGAGTGTATGGAATAGAGTGTAGGGTATAAAGTGTAGAGTGTAGGGTATAGAGTGCAGGGTAAAGAGCGTAGGGTGTAGGGTATAGAGTGTAAGGTATAGAGTGTAGGGTATAGAGTGTAGAGTGTAGGGATTAGAGTGTATGGTATAGAGTGTAGGGTATAGAGTGTAGAGTATAGGGTATAGAGTGTAGAGTATGGAGTGTAGAGTATAGAGTGTAGGTTATAGAGTGTAGAGTGTAGGGATTAGAGTGTAGGGCATAGAGTGTAGGGCATAGAGTGTATAGTGTAGGGTATAGAGTGTAGGGTATAGAGTATAGAGTGTAGGGTATAGAGTGTAGGGTATAGAGTGTAGAGTGTATGGTATAGAGTGTATGGTATAGAGTGTAGGGTATAGAATGTATGGAATAGAGTGTAGGGTATAGAGTGCATGGAATAGAGTGTAGAGTGTAGGGTATAGAGTGTAGGGTACAGAGTGTATGGTATAGAGTGTAGGGAATAGAGTGTAGGGTATAGAGTGTACTGATTACAGTGTAGGGTATAGAGTGTAGGGTATAGAATGTATGGAATAGAGTGTAGGGTATAGAGTATAGAGTGTAGGGTATAGAGTGTAGGGTATAGAGTGTAGAGTGTAGGGTATAGAGTGTATGGTATAGAGTGTAGAGTGTAGAGTGTAGGGTATAGAGTATAGAGTGAAGGGTATAGTGTGTAGAGTGTAGGGTATAGAGTGTAGGGTATAGAGCGTAGGGTGTAGGGTATAGAGTGTAGGGTATAGAGTGTAGGGTATAGAGTGTAGAGTGTAGGGTATAGAGTGTATGGTATAGAGTGTAGGGTGTAGAGTGTAGGGTATAGAGTGTAGAGTGTAGGGTATAGAGTGTAGAGTGTAGGGTATAGAGTGTAGAGTGTATGGGATAGAGTGTAGGGGATAGAGTGTATGGTATAGAGTGTATGGTATAGAGTGTAGGGTATAGAGTGTAGGGTATAGAGTGTAGAGTGTAAGGTATAGAGTGTAGGGTATAGAGTGTAGAGTGTAGGGTATAGAGTGTAGGGTATAGAGTGTAGAGTGTATGGTATAGTGTGTATGGTATAGAGTGTATGATATAGATTGTAGGGTATAGAGTGTAGGGTATAGAGTGTAGAGTGTAGGGTATAGAGTGTAGAGTGTAGGGTATAGAGTGTAGGGTATAGAGTTTAGAGTGTAGGGTATACAGTGTAGGGTATAGAGTGTAGAGTGTATGGTATAGAGTGTAGGGGATAGAGTGTATGGTATAGAGTGTATGGTATAGAGTGTAGGGTATAGAGTGTAGGGTATAGAGTGTAGAGTGTAGGGTATAGAGTGTAGGGTATAGAGTGTAGGGTATAGAGTGTAGGGTGTAGAGTGTAGGGTATAGAGTGTAGGGTATAGGGTGTAGGGTATGGAGTGTAGGGTGTAGAATGTAGGGTATAGAGTGTAGGGTATAGAGTGTAGGGTATAGATTGTAGGGTATAGCGTGTAGGGTATAGAGTGTAGGGTATAGAGTGTAGGGTATAGAGTGTAGGGGATAAAGTGTAGAGTGTAGGGTATAGAGTGTAGGGTATAGAGTGTAGAGTATAGAGTGTAAAGTGTAGAGTGTAGGGTGTAGAGTGTAGAGTGTAGGGTATAGAGTGTAGAGTGTAGGGTATAGAGTGTAGGGTATAGAGTGTATGGTATAGAGTGTAGGGTATAGAGTGTAGAGTGTAGGGTATATATTGTAGGGTATAATGTGTAGAGTGTAGGGTATAGAGTGTACGGTATAGAGGGTAGGGTTTATAGTGTATGGTGTATGGTGTAGAGTGTAGGGTATAGAGTGTAGGGTATAGAGTGTAGGGTATAGAGTGAATGGTATAGAGTGTAGGGTATAGAGTGTAAGCTATAAAGTGTAGGGTGAAGAGTGTAGGGTATAGAGTGTAGGGAATAGAGTGTAGGGTATAGAGTGTAGGGTATAGAGTGTAGGGTATAGAGTGTAGAGTGTAGGGTATAGAGTGTAGGGTATAGAGTGTAGAGTGTAGGGTATAGAGTGTAGGGTTTAAAGAGTAGGGTATAGAGTGTAGAGTGTAGGGTATAGAGTGTAGAGTGTAGGGTATAGAGTGTAGGGTATAGAGTGTAGAGTGTAGGGTATAGAGTGTAGGGTATAGAGTGTAGAGTGTAGGGTATAAAGTGTAGAGAGTAGGGTATAGAGTGTAAGGTATAGAGTGTAGGTTATAGAGTGTAGGGTATAGAGTGTAGAGTGTAGGGTGTAGAGTATAGGGTATAGAGTGTAGGGTATAGAGTGTAGAGTGTAGGGTATAAAGTGTAGAGAGTAGGGTATAGAGTGTAGGGTATAGAGTGTAGGTTATAGAGTGTAGGGTATAGAGTGTGGAGTGTAGGGTGTAGATTGTAGGTTATAGAGTGTAGAGTGTAGGGTATAAAGTGTAGAGAGTAGGGTATAGAGTGTAGGGTATAGAGTGTAGGTTATAGAGTGTAGGGTATAGAGTGTGGAGGGTAGGGTGTAGAGTGTAGGGTATAGAGTGTAAGGTATAGAGTGTACGGTATAAAGTGTATGTTATAGAGTGTAGGGTATAGAGTGTAGAGTGTAGGGTATAGAGTGTAGGGTATAGAGTGTAGGGTATAGAGTGTATGGTATAGAGTGTAGGGTATAGAGTGTAGAGTGTAGGGTATAGAGTGTAGGGTTTAGAGTGTATGGTATAGAGTGTAGGGTATAGATTGTAGGGTGTAGAGTGTAGAGTGTAGGGTATAGAGTGTAGGGTATAGAGTGTATGGTATAGAGTGTAGAGTGTAGGGTATAGAGTGTATATTGTAGGGTAAAAAGTGTAGGGTATAGAGAGTATGGTATAGAGTGTAGGGAATAGAGTGTAGAGTGTAGGGTATAGAGTGTAGGGTATAGAGTGTGGAGTGTAGGGTATAAAGTGTAGAGAGTAGGGTAAAGAGTGTAGGGTATAGAGTGTAGGTTATAGAGTGTAGGGTATAGAGTGTAGAGTGTAGGGTGTAGAGTGTAAGGTATAGAGTGTAAGGTATGGAGTGTAGGGTATAAAGTGTAGGGTATAGAGTGTAGGGTATAGATTGTAGGGTATAGAGTGTAGATTGTAGGGTATAGAGTCTATGGTATAGAGTGTAGAGTGTAGGGTATAGAGTGTATAGTGTAGGGTAAAGAGTGTAGGGTATAGAGTGTATGGTATAGAGTGTAGGGAATAGAGTGTAGAGTGTAGGGTATAGAGTGTAGGGTATAGAGTGTAGAGTGTAGGGTATAGAGTGTAGGGATTAGAGTGTAGGGTATAGAGTGTAGGGTATAGAGTGTAGAATGTACGGTATAGAGTGTATGGTATAGAGTATAGAGTGTAGGGTATAGAGTATAGAGTGTAGGGTATAGAGTGTAGGGTATAGAGTGTAAAGTGTAGAGTGTATGGTATAGAGTGTAGAGTGTAGGGTATAGAGTGTAGGGTATAGAGTGTATGGAATAGAGTGTAGGGTATAGAGTGTTGAGTGTAGGGTATAGAGTGTAGGGTATAGAGCGTAGGGTGTAGGGTATAGAGTGTAGGGTATAGAGTGTAGGGTATAGAGTTTAGAGTGTAGGGTACAGAGTGTAGGGTGTATGGTATAGAGTGCAGGGGATAGAGTGTAGAGTGTGAGGTATAGAGTGTAGGGTATAGAGTGTATGGTATAGAGTGTATGGTATAGATTGTAATGTATAGAGTGTAGGGTATAGAGTGTAGAGTGTAGGGTATAGAGTGTAGAGTGTAGGGTATAGAGTGTAGGGTATAGAGTGTAGGGTATAGAGTGTAGGGTATAGAGTGTAGGGTATAGAGTGTAGGGTGTAGAGTTTAGGGTATAGAGTGTAGAGCGTAGGGTTTAGAGTGTATGGTATAGAGTGTAGAGTGTAGGGTATAGAGTGTATGGTATAGAGTGTAGGGTGTAGAATGTATGTTATAGAGTTTAGGGTACAGAGTGTATGGTATGGAGATTAGAGTGTAGGGCATATAGTGTATGGTATAGAGTGTATGGTATAGAGTGTAGAGTGTAGGGTATAGAGTGTATGGTATAGAGTGTAGGGTATAGAGTGTAGAGTATAGGGTATAGAGTGTAGGGTATAGAGTGTAGGGTATAGCGTGTAGGGTATAGAGTGTAGGGTATAGATTGTAGGGTATAGAGTGTAGGGTATAAAGTGTAGAGTGTAGGGTATAGAGTGTATGGTATAGAGTGTAGAGTGTATGGTATAGAGTGTATGGTATAGAGTGTAGGGTGTAGAATGTATGTTATAGAGTGTAGGGTATAGAGTGTATGGTATGGAGATTAGAGTGTAGGGCATAGAGTGTAGGGTATAGAGTGTATGGTATAGAGTGTAGGGTATAGAGTGTAGAGTGTAGGGTATAGAGTATAGGGTATAGAGTGTAGGATATAGAGTGTATGGTATAGAGTGTAGGTTATAGAGTGTAGAGTGTAGGGTATAGAGTGTAGGGTATAGAGTGTAGGGTAAAGAGTGTAAGGTATAGATTGTAAGGTATAGAGTGTATAGCGTAGAGTATAGAGTGTAAGGTATAGAGTGTATGGTGTAGAGTGTAGGGTATAGAGTGTATAGTGTAGGGTATAGAGTGTAGGGTATAGAGTGTATAGTATAGAGTGTAGGGTATAGAGTGTAGGGTATAGAGTGTAGAGTGTGGGGTATAGAGTGTATGGTATAGAGTGTATGGTGTAGAGTGTATGGTATAGAGTGTAGGGTATAGAGTGTATGGTATAGAGTGTAGGGTATAGAGTGTAGATTGTAGGGTATAGAGTGTAGGGTGTAGAGTGTAGGGTATAGAGTGTAGGGTATAGATTGTAGGGTATAGAGTGTAGAGTGTAGGGTATAGAGTGTAGGGTATAGAGTGTATGGTATAGAGTGTAGAGTGTAGGGTATAGAGTATATAGTGTAGGGTATAGAGTGTAGGGTATAGAGTGTATGGTATAGAGTGTAGGGAATAGAGTGTAGAGTGTATGGTATAGAGTGTAGGGTATAGAGTGTAGAGTGTAGGGTATAGAGTGTAGGGTATAGAGTGTAGGGTATAGAGTGTAGGGTGTAGAGTGTAGGGTATAGAGTGTAGGGTATAGAGTGTAGGGTATAGAGTGTAGAGTGTAGGGATTAGAATGTAGGGTATAGAGTGTAGGGTATAGAGTGTAGAATGTACGGTATAGAGTGTAGGGTATAGAGTATAGAGTGTAGGGTATAGAGTGTAAAGTGTAGAGTGTAGGGTATAGAGTGTAGAGTGTAGGGTATAGAGTGTAGGGTATAGAGTGTATGGAATAGAGTGTAGGGTATAGAGTGTAGAGTGTAGGGTATAGAGTGTAGGGTATAGAGTGTAGGGTATAGAGTGTAGATTGTAGGGTATAGAGTGTATGGTATAGAGTGTAGGGTGTAGAGTGTAGGGTATAGAGTGTAGAGTGTAGGGTATAGAGTGTAGAGTGTAGGGTATAGAGTGTAGGGTATAGAGTGTAGAGTGTAGGGTATAGAAAGTAGGGTATAGAGCGTAAAGTGTATGGTATAGAGTGTAGGGGATAGAGTGTATGGTATAGAGTGTATGGTATAGAGTGTAGGGTATAGAATGTAGGGTATAGAGTGTAGGGTGTATAGTGTAGGGTATAGAGTGTAGAGTGTATGGTATAGAGTGTAGGGGATAGAGTGTATGGTATAGAGTGTATGGTATAGAGTGTATGATATAGATTGTAGGGTATAGAGTGTAGGGTATCGAGTATAGAGTGTAGGGTATAGAGTGTAGAGTGTAGGGTATAGAGTGTAGGGTATAGAGTGTAGGGTATAGAGTGTAGGGTGTTGAGTGTAGGGTATAGAGTGTAGGGTATATGGTGTAGGGTATAGAGTGTAGGGTGTAGAGTGTAGGGTATAGAGTGTAGGGTATAGAGTGTAGGGTATAGAGTGTAGGGTATAGCGTGTAGGGTATAGAGTGAAGGGTATAGAATGTAGGGTATAGAGTGTAGGGTATAAAGTGTAGAGTGTAGGGTGTAGAGTGTAGAGTGTAGAGTATAGAGTGGAGGGTATAGAGTGTAGGGTATAGAGTGTAGGGTATAAAGTGTAGAGTGTAGGGTATAGAGTGTAGGGTATAGAGTGTAGAGTGTAGGGTATAGAGTGTAGGGTATAGAGTGTAGGGTACAGAGTGTATGGTATAGAGTGTAGGGTATAGAGTGTAGGGTATTAAGTGTAGAGTGTAGGGTATAGAGTGTAGGGTATAGAGTGTAGGGTATAGAGTGTAGGGTATAGAGTGTAGGGTATAGAGTGTAGAGTGTAGGGTATAGAGTGTAGGGTATAGAGTGTAGGGTATAGAGTGTAGGGTATAGAGTGTAGGGTATAAAGTGTAGAGTGTAGGGTACAGAGTGTAGGGTATAGAGTGTAGGGTATAGAGTGTAGAGTGTAGGGTATAGAGTGTAGGGTATAGAGTGTATGGTATAGAGTGTAGGGTATAGAGTGTAGAGTGTAGGGTATAGAGTGTAGGGTATACTGTGTAGAGTGTAGGGTATAGAGTGTAAGGTATAGAGGGTAGGGTATAGAGTGTATGGTGTAGAGTGTAGGGTATAGAGTGTAGGGTATTGAGTGTAGGGTATAGAGTGTATGGTATAGAGTTTAGGGTATAGAGTGTAGGGTATAGAGTGTAAGCTATAAAGTGTAGGGTGTAGAGTGTAGGGTATAGAGTGTAGGGTATAGAGTGTAGAGTATAGAGTGTAGGGTATAGAGTGTAGGGTATAGAGTGTAGAGTGTAGGGTATAGAGTGTAGGGTATAGAGTGTAGAGTGTAGGGTATAGAGTGTAGGGTTTAGAGAGTAGGGTATAGAGTGTAGAGTGTAGGGTATTGAGTGTAGAGTGTAGGGTATAGAGTGTAGGGTATAGAGTGTAGAGTGTAGGGTATAGAGTGTAGGGTATAGAGTGTAGGGTACAGAGTGTATGGTATAGAGTGTAGGGTATAGAGTGTAGGGTATTAAGTGTAGAGTGTAGGGTATAGAGTGTAGGGTATAGAGTGTAGGGTATAGAGTGTAGGGTATAGAGTGTAGGGTATAGAGTGTAGAGTGTAGGGTATAGAGTGTAGGGTATAGAGTGTAGGGTATAGAGTGTAGGGTATAGAGTGTAGGGTATAAAGTGTAGAGTGTAGCTTATAAAGTGTAGGGTATAGAGTGTAGGGTATAGAGTGTAGAGTGTAGGGTATAGAGTGTAGGGTATAGAGTGTATGGTATAGAGTGTAGGGTATAGAGTGTAGAGTGTAGGGTATAGAGTGTAGGGTATACTGTGTAGAGTGTAGGGTATAGAGTGTAAGGTATAGAGGGTAGGGTATAGAGTGTATGGTGTAGAGTGTAGGGTATAGAGTGTAGGGTATTGAGTGTAGGGTATAGAGTGTATGGTATAGAGTTTAGGGTATAGAGTGTAGGGTATAGAGTGTAAGCTATAAAGTGTAGGGTGTAGAGTGTAGGGTATAGAGTGTAGGGTATAGAGTGTAGAGTATAGAGTGTAGGGTATAGAGTGTAGGGTATAGAGTGTAGAGTGTAGGGTATAGAGTGTAGGGTATAGAGTGTAGAGTGTAGGGTATAGAGTGTAGGGTTTAGAGAGTAGGGTATAGAGTGTAGAGTGTAGGGTATTGAGTGTAGAGTGTAGGGTATAGAGTGTAGGGTATAGAGTGTAGAGTGTAGGGTATAGAGTGTAGGGTTTAGAGAGTTGGGTATAGAGTGTAGAGTGTAGGGTATAGAGTATAGAGTGTAGGGTATAGAGTGTAGAGTGTAGAGTATAGAGTGTAGGGTATAGAGTGTAGAGTGTAGGGTATAGAGTGTAGTGTATAGATTGTAGGGTATAGAGTGTAGATTGTAGGGTATAGAGTGTAGGGTATAGAGTGTATGGTAAAGATTGTAGAGAGTAGGGTATAGAGTGTATAGTGTAGGGTATAGAGTGTAGGGTATAGAGTGTATGGTATAGAGTGTAGGGAATAGAGTGTAGGCTATAGAGTGTATGATATAGAGTGTAGGGTATAGAGTGTATGGTATAGAGTGTAGGGTATAGATTGTAGGGTATAGAGTGTAGGGTATAGAGTGTATGGTATAGAGTGTATGGTATAGATTGTAGGGTATAGAGTGTAGGTTATAGAGTGTAGAGTGTAGGGTATAGAGTGTAGGGTATAGAGTGTAGGGTATAGAGTGTAGAGTGTAGGGTATAGAGTGTAGGGTATAGAGTGTAGAGTGTATGGTATAGAGTGCAGGGGATAGAGTGTAGAGTGTGAGATATAGAGTGTAGGGTATAGAGTGTATGGTATAGCGTGTATGGTATAGATTGTAGGGTATAGAGTGTAGGGTATACAGTGTAGAGTGTAGGGTATAGAGTGTAGAGTGTAGGGTATAGAGTGTAGGGTATAGAGTGTAGGGTATAGAGTGTAGAGTGTAGGGTATAGAGTGTAGGGTATAGAGTGTATGGTATAGAGTGTATGGTATAGATTGTAGGGTATAGAGTGTAGGGTATAGAGTGTAGAGTGTAGGGTATAGAGTGTAGAGTGTAGGGTATAGAGTGTAGGGTATAGAATGTAGAGTGTAGGGTATAGAGTGTAGGGTATAGAGTGTAGAGTGTATGGTATAGAGTGCAGGGGATATAGTGTAGAGTGTGAGGTATAGAGTGTAGGGTACAGAGTGTATTGTATAGAGTGTAGGGTATAGAGTGTAGGGTACAGAGTGTAGTGTATAGAGTGTAGAGTGTAGGGTATAGAGTGTAGGTTGTAGAGTGTATGGTATAGAGTGTATGGTATAGATTGTAGGGTATAGAGTGTAGGGTATAGAGTGTAGAGTGTAGGGTATAGAGTGTAGAGTGTAGGGTATAGAGTGTAGGGTATAGAGTGTAGAGTGTAGGATATAGAGTGTAGGGTATAGAGTGTAGAGTGTGTGTTATAGAGTGCAGGGGATAGAGTGTAGAGTGTGAGGTATAGAGTGTAGGGTATAGAGTGTATGGTATAGAGTGTATGGTATAGATTGTAGGGTATAGAGTGTAGGGTATAGAGTGTAGAGTGTAGGGTATAGAGTGTAGAGTGTAGGGTATAGAGTGTAGGGTATAGAGTGTAGGGTATAGAGTGTAGGGTATAGAGTGTAGAGTGTAGGGTATAGAGTGTAGGGTATAGAGTGTAGGGTATAGAGTGTAGGGTATAGAGTGTAGGGTATAAAGTGTAGAGTGTAGGGTATAGAGTGTAGGGTATAGAGTGTAGGGTATAGAGTGTAGAGTGTAGGGTATAGAGTGTAGGGTATAGAGTGTATGGTATAGAGTGTAGGGTATAGAGTGTAGAGTGTAGGGTATAGAGTGTAGGGTATACTGTGTAGAGTGTAGGGTATAGAGTGTAAGGTATAGAGGGTAGGGTATAGAGTGTATGGTGTAGAGTGTAGGGTATAGAGTGTAGGGTATTGAGTGTAGGGTATAGAGTGTATGGTATAGAGTTTAGGGTATAGAGTGTAGGGTATAGAGTGTAAGCTATAAAGTGTAGGGTGTAGAGTGTAGGGTATAGAGTGTAGGGTATAGAGTGTAGAGTATAGAGTGTAGGGTATAGAGTGTAGGGTATAGAGTGTAGAGTGTAGGGTATAGAGTGTAGGGTATAGAGTGTAGAGTGTAGGGTATATAGTGTAGGGTTTAGAGAGTAGGGTGTAGAGTGTAGAGTGTAGGGTATTGAGTGTAGAGTGTAGGGTATAGAGTGTAGGGTATAGAGTGTAGAGTGTAGGGTATAGAGTGTAGGGTTTAGAGAGTTGGGTATAGAGTGTAGAGTGTAGGGTATAGAGTATAGAGTGTAGGGTATAGAGTGTAGAGTGTAGAGTATAGAGTGTAGGGTATAGAGTGTAGAGTGTAGGTATAGAGTGTAGTGTATAGATTGTAGGGTATAGAGTGTAGATTGTAGGGTATAGAGTGTAGGGTATAGAGTGTATGGTAAAGATTGTAGAGAGTAGGGTATAGAGTGTATAGTGTAGGGTATAGAGTGTAGGGTATAGAGTGTATGGTATAGAGTGTAGGGAATAGAGTGTAGGCTATAGAGTGTATGATATAGAGTGTAGGGTATAGAGTGTATGGTATAGAGTGTAGGGTATAGATTGTAGGGTATAGAGTGTAGGGTATAGAGTGTATGGTATAGAGTGTATGGTATAGATTGTAGGGCATAGAGTGTAGGGTATAGAGTGTAGAGTGTAGGGTATAGAGTGTAGAGTGTAGGGTATAGAGTGTAGGGTATAGAGTGTAGAGTGTAGGGTATAGAGTGTAGGGTATAGAGTGTAGAGTGTATGGTATAGAGTGCAGGGGATAGAGTGTAGAGTGTGAGATATAGAGTGTAGGGTATAGAGTGTATGGTATAGCGTGTATGGTATAGATTGTAGGGTATAGAGTGTAGGGTATACAGTGTAGAGTGTAGGGTATAGAGTGTAGGGTATAGAGTGTAGGGTATAGAGTGTAGGGTATAGAGTGTAGAGTGTAGGGTATAGAGTGTAGGGTATAGAGTGTATAGTATAGAGTGTATGGTATAGATTGTAGGGTATAGAGTGTAGGGTATAGAGTGTAGAGTGTAGGGTATAGAGTGTAGAGTGTAGGGTATAGAGTGTAGGGTATAGAATGTAGAGTGTAGGGTATAGAGTGTAGGGTATAGAGTGTAGAGTGTATGGTATAGAGTGCAGGGGATATAGTGTAGAGTGTGAGGTATAGAGTGTAGGGTACAGAGTGTATGGTATAGAGTGTAGGGTATAGAGTGTAGGGTACAGAGTGTAGTGTATAGAGTGTAGAGTGTAGGGTATAGAGTGTAGGTTGTAGAGTGTATGGTATAGAGTGTATGGTATAGATTGTAGGGTATAGAGTGTAGGGTATAGAGTGTAGAGTGTAGGGTATAGAGTGTAGAGTGTAGGGTATAGAGTGTAGGGTATAGAGTGTAGAGTGTAGGATATAGAGTGTAGGGTATAGAGTGTAGAGTGTGTGTTATAGAGTGCAGGGGATAGAGTGTAGAGTGTGAGGTATAGAGTGTAGGGTATAGAGTGTATGGTATAGAGTGTATGGTATAGATTGTAGGGTATAGAGTGTAGGGTATAGAGTGTAGAGTGTAGGGTATAGAGTGTAGAGTGTAGGGTATAGAGTGTATGGTATAGAGTGTATGGTATAGATTGTAGGGTATAGAGTGTAGGGTATACAGTGTAGAGTGTAGGGTATAGAGTGTAGAGTGTAGGGTATAGAGTGTAGGGTATAGAGTGTAGGGTATAGAGTGTAGAGTGTAGGGTATAGAGTGTAGGGTATAGAGTGTATAGTATAGAGTGTATGGTATAGATTGTAGGGTATAGAGTGTAGGGTATAGAGTGTAGAGTGTAGGGTATAGAGTGTAGAGTGTAGGGTATAGAGTGTAGGGTATAGAATGTAGAGTGTAGGGTATAGAGTGTAGGGTATAGAGTGTAGAGTGTATGGTATAGAGTGCAGGGGATATAGTGTAGAGTGTGAGGTATAGAGTGTAGGGTACAGAGTGTATGGTATAGAGTGTAGGGTATAGAGTGTAGGGTACAGAGTGTAGTGTATAGAGTGTAGAGTGTAGGGTATAGAGTGTAGGTTGTAGAGTGTATGGTATAGAGTGTATGGTATAGATTGTAGGGTATAGAGTGTAGGGTATAGAGTGTAGAGTGTAGGGTATAGAGTGTAGAGTGTAGGGTATAGAGTGTAGGGTATAGAGTGTAGAGTGTAGGATATAGAGTGTAGGGTATAGAGTGTAGAGTGTGTGTTATAGAGTGCAGGGGATAGAGTGTAGAGTGTGAGGTATAGAGTGTAGGGTATAGAGTGTATGGTATAGAGTGTATGGTATAGATTGTAGGGTATAGAGTGTAGGGTATAGAGTGTAGAGTGTAGGGTATAGAGTGTAGAGTGTAGGGTATAGAGTGTATGGTATAGAGTGTATGGTATAGATTGTAGGGTATAGAGTGTAGGGTATAGAGTGTAGAGTGTAGGGTATAGAGTGTAGAGTGTAGGGTATAGAGTGTAGGGTATAGAGTGTAGAGTGTAGGGTATAGAGTGTAGAGTATAGAGTGTAGAGTGTATGGTATAGAGTGCAGGGGATAGAGTGTAGAGTGTAGGGTATAGAGTGTAGGGTATAGAGTGTAGAGTGTAGGGTATAGAGTGTAGGGTTTAGAGAGTAGGGTATAGAGTGTAGAGTGTAGGGTATAGAGTGTAGAGTGTAGGGTATAGAGTGTAGGGTATAGAGTGTAGAGTGTAGGGTATAGAGTGTAGTGTTTAGATAGTTGGGTATAGAGTGTAGAGTGTAGGGTATAGAGTATAGAGTGTAGGGTATAGAGTGTAGGGTATAGAGTGTAGAGTATAAAGTGTAGAGAGTAGGGTGTAGAGTGTAGGGTATAGAGTGTAGGTTATAGAGTGTAGGGTATAGATTGTAGATTGTAGTGTGTAGATTGTAGGTTATAGAGTGTAGAGTGTAGGGTATAAAGTGTAGAGAGTAGGGTATAGAGTGTAGGTTATAGAGTGTAGGGTATAGAGTGTAGGGTGTAGAGTGTAGGGTATAGAGTGTAAGGTATAGAGTGTACGGTATAAAGTGTATGTTATAGAGTGTAGGGTATAGAGTGTAGAGTGTAGGGTATAGAGTGTAGGGTATAGAGTGTAGGGTATAGAGTGTATGGTATAGAGTGTAGGGTATAGAGTGTAGAGTATAGGGTACAGAGTGTAGGGTTTAGAGTGTAGGGTATAGAGTGTAGGGTATAGATTGTAGGGTATAGAGTGTAGAGTGTAGGGTATAGAGTGTAGGGTATAGAGTGTAGAGTGTAGGGTATAGAGTGTATATTGTAGGGTAAAAAGTGTAGGGTATAGAGAGTATGGTATAGAGTGTAGGGAATAGAGTGTAGAGTGTAGGTAATAGAGTGTAGAGTGTAGGGTATAGAGTGTAGGGTATAGAGTGTAGAGTGTAGGGTATAAAGTGTAGAGAGTAGGGTAAAGAGTGTAGGGTATAGAGTGTAGGTTATAGAGTGTAGGGTATAGAGTGTAGAGTGTAGGGTGTAGAGTGTAGGGTATAGAGTGTAAGGTATAGAGTGTAGGGTATAAAGTGTACGGTATAGAGTGTAGGGTATAGATTGTAGGGTATAGAGTGTAGATTGTAGGGTATAGAGTCTATGGTATAGAGTGTAGAGTGTAGGGTATAGAGTGTATAGTGTAGGGTAAAGAGTGTAGGGTATAGAGTGTATGGTATAGAGTGTAGGGAATAGAGTGTAGAGTGTAGGGTATAGAGTGTATGGTATAGAGTGTAGGGTATAGAGTGTAGAGTGTAGGGTATAGAGTGTAGGGTATAGAGTGTAGGGTATAGAGTGTAGAGTGTAGGGATTAGAGTGTAGGGTATAGAGTGTAGGGTATATAGTGTAGAATGTACGGTATAGAGTGTATTGTATAGAGTATAGAGTGTAGGGTATAGAGTATAGAGTGTAGGGTATAGAGTGTAAGGTATAGAGTGTAAAGTGTAGAGTGTATGGTATAGAGTGTAGAGTGTAGGGTATAGAGTGTAGGGTATAGAGTGCATGGAATAGAGTGTAGGGTATAGAGTGTTGAGTGTAGGGTATAGAGTGTAGGGTATAGAGCGTAGGGTGTAGGGTATAGAGTGTAGGGTATAGAGTGTTGGGTATAGAGTTTAGAGTGTAGGGTACAGGGTGTATGGTATAGAGTGTAGGGTGTATGGTATAGAGTGCAGGGGATAGAGTGTAGAGTGTGAGGTATAGAGTGTAGGGTATAGAGTGTATGGTATAGAGAGTATGGTATAGATTGTAATGTATAGAGTGTAGGGTATAGAGTGTAGAGTGTAGGGTATAGAGTGTAGAGTGTAGGGTATAGAGTGTAGGGTATAGAGGGTATGATATAGAGTGTATGGTATAGAGTGTATGGTATAGAGTGTACGGTATAGAGTGTAGGGTATAGAGTGTAGAGTGTAGGGTATAGAGTGTAAGGTATAGAGTGTAGGGTATAGAGTGTAGGGTATAGAGTGTAGGGTGTAGAGTTTAGGGTTTAGAGTGTAGCGTGTAGGGTATAGAGTGTATGGTATAGAGTGTAGAGTGTAGGGTATAGAGTGTATGGTATAGAGTGTAGGGTGTAGAATGTATGTTATAGAGTGTAGGGTATAGAGTGTATGGTATGGAGATTAGAGTGTAGGGCATATAGTGTATGGTATAGAGTGTATGGTATAGAGTGTAGGGTATAGAGTGTAGAGTGTAGGGTATAGAGTGTATGGTATAGAGTGTAGGGTATAGAGTGTAGAGTGTAGGGTATAGAGTGTAGGGTATAGAGTGTAGGATATAGCGTGTAGGGTATAGAGTGTAGGGTATAGATTGTAGGGTATAGAGTGTAGGGTATAAAGTGTAGAGTGTAGGGTATAGAGTGAATGGTATAGAGTGTAGAGTGTATGGTATAGAGTGTATGGTATAGAGTGTAGGGTGTAGAATGTATGTTATAGAGTGTAGGGTATAGAGTGTATGGTATGGAGATTAGAGTGTAGGGCATAGAGTGTAGGGTATAGAGTGTATGGTATAGAGTGTAGGGTATAGAGTGTAGAGTGTAGGGTATAGAGTGTAGGGTATAGAGTGTAGGATATAGAGTGTATGGTATAGAGTGTAGGTTATAGAGTGTAGAGTGTAGGGTATAGAGTGTAGGGTATAGAGTGTATTCTAAAGAGTGTAAGGTATAGATTGTAAGGTATAGAGTGTATAGCGTAGAGTATAGAGTGTAGGGTATAGAGTGTATGGTGTAGAGTGTAGGGTATAGAGTGTATAGTGTAGGGTATAGAGTGTAGGGTATAGAGTGTAGAGTGTGGGGTATAGAGTGTATGGTATAGAGTGTATGGTGTAGAGTGTATGGTATAGAGTGTAGGGTATAGAGTGTATGGAATAGAGTGTAGGGTATAGAGTGTAGATTGTAGGGTATAGAGTGTAGGGTGTAGAGTGTAGGGTATAGAGTGTAGGGTATAGATTGTAGGGTATAGAGTGTAGAGTGTAGGGTATAGAGTGTAGGGTATAGAGTGTATGGTATAGAGTGTAGAGTGTAGGGTATAGAGTGTATAGTGTAGGGTATAGAGTGTAGGGAATAGAGTGTATGGTATAGAGTGTAGGGAATAGAGTGTAGAGTGTATGGTATAGAGTGTAGGGTATAGAGTGTAGAGTGTAGGGTATAGAGTGTAGGGTATAGAGTGTAGGGTATAGAGTGTAGGGTGTAGAGTGTAGGGTATAGAGTGTAGGGTATAGAGTGTAGGGTATAGAGTGTAGAGTGTAGGGATTAGAGTGCAGGGTATAGAGTGTAGGGTATAGAGTGTAGAATGCACGGTATAGAGTGTAGGGTATAGAGTATAGACTGTAGGGTATAGAGTGTAAAGTGTAGAGTGTAGGGTATAGAGTGTAGAGTGTAGGGTATAGAGTGTAGGGTATAGAGTGTATGGAATAGAGTGTAGGGTATAGAGTGTAGAGTTTAGGGTATAGAGTGTAGGGTATAGAGCGTAGGGTGTAGGGTATAGAGTGTAGGGTATAGAGTGTAGGGTATAGAGTGTAGAGTGTAGGGTATAGAGTGTATGGTATAGAGTGTAGGGTGTAGAGTGTAGGGTATAGAGTGTAGAGTGTAGGGTATAGAGTGTAGGGTGTAGAGTGTAGAGTGTAGGGTATAGAAAGTAGGGTATACAGTGTAAAGTGTATGGTATAGAGTGTAGGGGATAGAGTGTATGGTATAGAGTGTATGGTATAGAGTGTAGGGTAGAGAATGTAGGGTATAGAGTGTAGAGTGTAGGGTATATAGTGTAGGGTGTAGAGTGTAGGGTATAGAGTGTAGAGTGTATGGTATAGAGTGTAGGGGATAGAGTGTATGGTATAGAGTGTATGGTATAGAGTGTATGGTATAGATTGTAGGGTATAGAGTGTAGGATATCGAGTGTAGAGTGTAGGGTATAGAGTGTAGAGTGTAGGGTATAGAGTGTAGGGTATAGAGTGTAGGGTATAGAGTGTAGGGTATAGAGTGTAGAGTGTTGAGTGTAGGGTATAGAGTGTAGGGTATAGGGTGAAGGGTATAGAGTGTAGGGTGTAGAGTGTAGGGTATAGAGTGTAGGGTATAGAGTGTAGGGTATAGCGTGTAGGGTATAGAGTGAAGGGTATAGAGTGTAGGGTATAGAGTGTAGGGTATAAAGTGTAGAGTGTAGGGTGTAGAGTGTAGGGTATAGAGTGGAGGGTATAGAGTGTAGGGTATAGAGTGTAGGGTATAAAGTGTAGAGTGTAGGGTATAGAGTGTAGGGTATAGAGTGTAGAGTGTAGGGTATAGAGTGTAGGGTATAGAGTGTAGGGTATAGAGTGTAGGGTATAAAGTGTAGAGTGTAGGGTATAGAGTGTAGGGTATAGAGTGTAGGGTATAGAATGTAGGGTATAGAGTGTAGAGTGTAGGGTATAGAGTGTAGGGTATAGAGTGTAGGGTATAAAGTGTAGAGTGTAGGGTATAGAGTGTAGGGTATAGAGTGTAGGGTATAGAGTGTAGAGTGTAGGGTATAGAGTGTAGGGTATAGAGTGTATGGTATAGAGTGTAGGGTATAGAGTGTAGAGTGTAGGGTATAGAGTGTAGGGTATACTGTGTAGAGTGTAGGGTATAGAGTGTAAGGTATAGAGGGTAGTGCATAGAGTGTATGGTGTAGAGTGTAGGGTATAGAGTGTAGGGTATAGAGTGTAGGGTATAGAGTGTAGAGTGTAGGGTATAGAGTGTATGGTATAGAGTGTAGGGTATAGAGTGTAGAGTGTAGGGTATAGAGTGTAGGGTATAGAGTGTAGGGTATAGAGTGTAGGGTATAGAGTGTAGGGTATAGAGTGTAGAGTGTAGGGTATAGAGTGTAGGGTATGGAGTGTAGGGTATAGAGTGTAGGGTATAGAGTGTAGAGTGTAGGGATTAGAGTGTATGGTATAGAGTGTAGGGTATAGAGTGTAGAGTATAGGGTATAGAGTGTAGAGTATGGAGTGTAGAGTATAGAGTGTAGGTTATAGAGTGTAGAGTGTAGGGATTAGAGTGTAGGGCATAGAGTGTAGGGCATAGAGTGTATAGTGTAGGGTATAGAGTGTAGGGTATAGAGTATAGAGTGTAGGGTATAGAGTGTAGGGTATAGAGTGTAGAGTGTAGGGATTAGACTGTAGGGTATAGAGTGTAGGGTATAGAATGTATGGAATAGAGTATAGGGTATAGAGTATAGAGTGTAGGGTATAGAGTGTAGGGTATAGAGCGTAGGGTGTAGGGTATAGAGTGTAGGGTATAGAGTGTAGGGTATAGAGTGTAGAATGTAGGGTCTAGAGTGTATGGTATAGAGTGTAGGGTATAGAGTGAAGGGTATAGAGTGTAGAGTGTAGGTATAGAGTGTATGGTATAGATTGTATGGTGTAGAGTGTATGGTATAGAGTTTAGGGTATAGAGTGTATGGTATAGAGTGTAGGGTATAGAGTGTAGAGTGTAGGGTATAGAGTGTAGGGTATAGAGTGTAGGGCATAGTGTGTAGGGTATAGATTGTAGGGTATAGAGTGTATAGTGTAGGGTATAGAGTGTAGGGTTTAGAGTGTATGGTATAGAGTGTAGGGAATAGAGTGTAGAGTGTATGGTATAGAGTGTAGGGTATAGAGTGTAGGGTATAAAGTGTAGGGTATAGAGTGTAGGGTATAGAGTGTAGAGAGTAGGGTATAGAGTGTAGGGTATAAAGTGTAGGGTATAGAGTGTAGAGTGTAGGGATTAGAAAGTAGGTTATAGAGTGTAGGGTATAGAGTGTAGAATGTACGGTATAGAGTGTAGGGTATAGAGTATAGAGTGTAGGGTATAGAGTGTAGGGTATAGTGTGTAAAGTGTAGAGTGTAGGGTATAGAGTGTAGAGTGTAGGGTATAGAGTGTAGGGTATAGAGTGTATGGAATAGAGTGTAGGGTATAGTGTGTAGAGTGTAGGGTATAGAGTGTAGGGTATAGAGCGTAGGGTGTAGGGTATAGAGTGTAGGGTATAGAGTGTAGGGTATAGAGTGTAGAGTGTAGGGTATAGAGTGTATGGTATAGAGTGTAGGGTGTAGAGTGTAGGGTATAGAGTGTAGAGTGTAGGGTATAGAGTGTAGAGTGTATGGGCTAGAGTGTAGGGGATAGAGTGTATGGTATAGAGTGTAGGGTATAGAGTGTAGGGTATAGAGTGTAGAGTGTAGGGTATAGAGTGTAGGGTATAGAGTGTAGAGTGTAGGGTATAGAGTGTAGGGTATAGAGTGTAGAGTGTATGGTATAGTGTGTATGGTATAGAGTGTATGATATAGATTGTAGGGTATAGAGTGTAGGGTATAGAGTGTAGAGTGTAGGGTATAGAGTGTAGAGTGTAGGGTATAGAGTGTAGGGTATAGAGTTTAGAGTGTAGGGTATACAGTGTAGGGTATAGAGTGTAGAGTGTATGGTATAGAGTGTAGGGGATAGAGTGTATGGTATAGAGTGTATGGTATAGAGTGTAGGGTATAGAGTGTAGGGTATAGAGTGTAGGGTATAGAGTGTAGGGTGTAGAGTGTATGTAGGGTATAGAGTGTAGGGTATAGGGTGTAGGGTATGGAGTGTAGGGTGTAGAATGTAGGGTATAGAGTGTAGGGTATAGAGTGTAGGGTATAGAGTGTAGGGTATAGCGTGTAGGGTATAGAGTGTAGGGTATAGAGTGTAGGGTATAGAGTGTAGGGGATAAAGTGTAGAGTGTAGGGTATAGAGTGTAGGGTATAAAGTGTAGAGTGTAGGGTATAGAGTGTAGGGTATAGAGTGTAGAGTGTAGGGTATAGAGTGTAGGGTATAGAGTGTAGGGTATAGAGTGTAGGGTATAAAGTGTAGAGTGTAGGGTATAGAGTGTAGGGTATAGAGTGTAGGGTATAGAATGTAGGGTATAGAGTGTAGAGTGTAGGGTATAGAGTGTAGGGTATAGAGTGTAGGGTATAAAGTGTAGAGTGTAGGGTATAGAGTGTAGGGTATAGAGTGTAGGGTATAGAGTGTAGAGTGTAGGGTATAGAGTGTAGGGTATAGAGTGTATGGTATAGAGTGTAGGGTATAGAGTGTAGAGTGTAGGGTATAGAGTGTAGGGTATACTGTGTAGAGTGTAGGGTATAGAGTGTAAGGTATAGAGGGTAGTGCATAGAGTGTATGGTGTAGAGTGTAGGGTATAGAGTGTAGGGTATAGAGTGTAGGGTATAGAGTGTAGAGTGTAGGGTATAGAGTGTATGGTATAGAGTGTAGGGTATAGAGTGTAGAGTGTAGGGTATAGAGTGTAGGGTATAGAGTGTAGGGTATAGAGTGTAGGGTATAGAGTGTAGGGTATAGAGTGTAGAGTGTAGGGTATAGAGTGTAGGGTATGGAGTGTAGGGTATAGAGTGTAGGGTATAGAGTGTAGAGTGTAGGGATTAGAGTGTATGGTATAGAGTGTAGGGTATAGAGTGTAGAGTATAGGGTATAGAGTGTAGAGTATGGAGTGTAGAGTATAGAGTGTAGGTTATAGAGTGTAGAGTGTAGGGATTAGAGTGTAGGGCATAGAGTGTAGGGCATAGAGTGTATAGTGTAGGGTATAGAGTGTAGGGTATAGAGTATAGAGTGTAGGGTATAGAGTGTAGGGTATAGAGTGTAGAGTGTAGGGATTAGACTGTAGGGTATAGAGTGTAGGGTATAGAATGTATGGAATAGAGTATAGGGTATAGAGTATAGAGTGTAGGGTATAGAGTGTAGGGTATAGAGCGTAGGGTGTAGGGTATAGAGTGTAGGGTATAGAGTGTAGGGTATAGAGTGTAGAATGTAGGGTCTAGAGTGTATGGTATAGAGTGTAGGGTATAGAGTGAAGGGTATAGAGTGTAGAGTGTAGGTATAGAGTGTATGGTATAGATTGTATGGTGTAGAGTGTATGGTATAGAGTTTAGGGTATAGAGTGTATGGTATAGAGTGTAGGGTATAGAGTGTAGAGTGTAGGGTATAGAGTGTAGGGTATAGAGTGTAGGGCATAGTGTGTAGGGTATAGATTGTAGGGTATAGAGTGTATAGTGTAGGGTATAGAGTGTAGGGTTTAGAGTGTATGGTATAGAGTGTAGGGAATAGAGTGTAGAGTGTATGGTATAGAGTGTAGGGTATAGAGTGTAGGGTATAAAGTGTAGGGTATAGAGTGTAGGGTATAGAGTGTAGAGAGTAGGGTATAGAGTGTAGGGTATAAAGTGTAGGGTATAGAGTGTAGAGTGTAGGGATTAGAAAGTAGGTTATAGAGTGTAGGGTATAGAGTGTAGAATGTACGGTATAGAGTGTAGGGTATAGAGTATAGAGTGTAGGGTATAGAGTGTAGGGTATAGTGTGTAAAGTGTAGAGTGTAGGGTATAGAGTGTAGAGTGTAGGGTATAGAGTGTAGGGTATAGAGTGTATGGAATAGAGTGTAGGGTATAGTGTGTAGAGTGTAGGGTATAGAGTGTAGGGTATAGAGCGTAGGGTGTAGGGTATAGAGTGTAGGGTATAGAGTGTAGGGTATAGAGTGTAGAGTGTAGGGTATAGAGTGTATGGTATAGAGTGTAGGGTGTAGAGTGTAGGGTATAGAGTGTAGAGTGTAGGGTATAGAGTGTAGAGTGTAGGGTATAGAGTGTAGAGTGTATGGGCTAGAGTGTAGGGGATAGAGTGTATGGTATAGAGTGTATGGTATAGAGTGTAGGGTATAGAGTGTAGGGTATAGAGTGTAGAGTGTAGGGTATAGAGTGTAGGGTATAGAGTGTAGAGTGTAGGGTATAGAGTGTAGGGTATAGAGTGTAGAGTGTATGGTATAGTGTGTATGGTATAGAGTGTATGATATAGATTGTAGGGTATAGAGTGTAGGGTATAGAGTGTAGAGTGTAGGGTATAGAGTGTAGAGTGTAGGGTATAGAGTGTAGGGTATAGAGTTTAGAGTGTAGGGTATACAGTGTAGGGTATAGAGTGTAGAGTGTATGGTATAGAGTGTAGGGGATAGAGTGTATGGTATAGAGTGTATGGTATAGAGTGTAGGGTATAGAGTGTAGGGTATAGAGTGTAGGGTATAGAGTGTAGGGTGTAGAGTGTATGTAGGGTATAGAGTGTAGGGTATAGGGTGTAGGGTATGGAGTGTAGGGTGTAGAATGTAGGGTATAGAGTGTAGGGTATAGAGTGTAGGGTATAGAGTGTAGGGTATAGCGTGTAGGGTATAGAGTGTAGGGTATAGAGTGTAGGGTATAGAGTGTAGGGGATAAAGTGTAGAGTGTAGGGTATAGAGTGTAGGGTATAGAGTGTAGAGTATAGAGTGTAAAGTGTAGAGTGTAGGGTGTAGAGTGTAGAGTGTAGGGTATAGAGTGTAGAGTGTAGGGTATAGAGTGTAGGGTATAGAGTGTATGGTATAGAGTGTAGGGTATAGAGTGTAGAGTGTAGGGTATATAGTGTAGGGTATAATGTGTAGAGTGTAGGGTATAGAGTGTACGGTATAGAGGGTAGGGTATATAGTGTATGGTGTATGGTGTAGAGTGTAGAATATAGAGTGTAGGGTATAGAGTGTAGGGTATAGAGTGAATGGTATAGAGTGTAGGGTATAGAGTGTAAGCTATAAAGTGTAGGGTGAAGAGTGTAGGGTATAGAGTGTAGGGTATAGAGTGTAGGGTATAGAGTGTAGGGTATAGAGTGTAGGGTATAGAGTGTAGAGTGTAGGGTATAGAGTGTAGGGTATAGAGTGTAGGGTATAGAGTGTAGAGTGTAGGGTATAGAGTGTATGGTATAGAGTGTAGGGTATAGAGTGTAGAGTGTAGGGTATAGAGTGTAGGGTATAGAGTGTAGGGTATAGAGTGTAGGGTATAGAGTGTAGGGTATAGAGTGTAGAGTGTAGGGTATAAAGTGTAGGGTATGGAGTGTAGGGTATAGAGTGTAGGGTATAGAGTGTAGAGTGTAGGGATTAGAGTGTATGGTATAGAGTGTAGGGTATAGAGTGTAGAGTATAGGGTATAGAGTGTAGAGTATGGAGTGTAGAGTATAGAGTGTAGGTTATAGAGTGTAGAGTGTAGGGATTAGAGTGTAGGGCATAGAGTGTAGGGCATAGAGTGTATAGTGTAGGGTATAGAGTGTAGGGTATAGAGTATAGAGTGTAGGGTATAGAGTGTAGGGTATAGAGTGTAGAGTGTAGGGATTAGACTGTAGGGTATAGAGTGTAGGGTATAGAATGTATGGAATAGAGTATAGGGTATAGAGTATAGAGTGTAGGGTATAGAGTGTAGGGTATAGAGCGTAGGGTCTAGGGTATAGAGTGTAGGGTATAGAGTGTAGGGTATAGAGTGTAGAATGTAGGGTCTAGAGTGTATGGTATAGAGTGTAGGGTATAGAGTGAAGGGTATAGAGTGTAGAGTGTAGGTATAGAGTGTATGGTATAGATTGTATGGTGTAGAGTGTATGGTATAGAGTTTAGGGTATAGAGTGTATGGTATAGAGTGTAGGGTATAGAGTGTAGAGTGTAGGGTATAGAGTGTAGGGTATAGAGTGTAGGGCATAGTGTGTAGGGTATAGATTGTAGGGTATAGAGTGTATAGTGTAGGGTATAGAGTGTAGGGTTTAGAGGGTATGGTATAGAGTGTAGGGAATAGAGTGTAGAGTGTATGGTATAGAGTGTAGGGTATAGAGTGTAGAGTGTAGGGTATAAAGTGTAGGGTATAGAGTGTAGGGTATAGAGTGTAGAGAGTAGGGTATAGAGTGTAGGGTATAAAGTGTAGGGTATAGAGTGTAGAGTGTAGGGATTAGAAAGTAGGTTATAGAGTGTAGGGTATAGAGTGTAGAATGTACGGTATAGAGTGTAGGGTATAGAGTATAGAGTGTAGGGTATAGAGTGTAGGGTATAGTGTGTAAAGCGTAGAGTGTAGGGTATAGAGTGTAGAGTGTAGGGTATAGAGTGTAGGGTATAGAGTGTATGGAATAGAGTGTAGGGTATAGTGTGTAGAGTGTAGGGTATAGAGTGTAGGGTATAGAGCGTAGGGTGTAGGGTATAGAGTGTAGGGTATAGAGTGTAGGGTATAGAGTGTAGAGTGTAGGGTATAGAGTGTATGGTATAGAGTGTAGGGTGTAGAGTGTAGGGTATAGAGTGTAGAGTGTAGGGTATAGAGTGTAGAGTGTAGGGTATAGAGTGTAGAGTGTATGGGCTAGAGTGTAGGGGATAGAGTGTATGGTATAGAGTGTATGGTATAGAGTGTAGGGTATAGAGTGTAGGGTATAGAGTGTAGAGTGTAGGGTATAGAGTGTAGGGTATAGAGTGTAGAGTGTAGGGTATAGAGTGTAGGGTATAGAGTGTAGAGTGTATGGTATAGTGTGTATGGTATAGAGTGTATGATATAGATTGTAGGGTATAGAGTGTAGGGTATAGAGTGTAGAGTGTAGGGTATAGAGTGTAGAGTGTAGGGTATAGAGTGTAGGGTATAGAGTTTAGAGTGTAGGGTATACAGTGTAGGGTATAGAGTGTAGAGTGTATGGTATAGAGTGTAGGGGATAGAGTGTATGGTATAGAGTGTATGGTATAGAGTGTAGGGTATAGAGTGTAGGGTATAGAGTGTAGGGTATAGAGTGTAGGGTGTAGAGTGTATGTAGGGTATAGAGTGTAGGGTATAGGGTGTAGGGTATGGAGTGTAGGGTGTAGAATGTAGGGTATAGAGTGTAGGGTATAGAGTGTAGGGTATAGCGTGTAGGGTATAGAGTGTAGGGTATAGAGTGTAGGGTATAGAGTGTAGGGGATAAAGTGTAGAGTGTAGGGTATAGAGTGTAGGGTATAGAGTGTAGAGTATAGAGTGTAAAGTGTAGAGTGTAGGGTGTAGAGTGTAGAGTGTAGGGTATAGAGTGTAGAGTGTAGGGTATAGAGTGTAGGGTACAGAGTGTATGGTATAGAGTGAAGGGTATAGAGTGTAGAGTGTAGGGTATATAGTGTAGGGTATAATGTGTAGAGTGTAGGGTATAGAGTGTACGGTATAGAGGGTAGGGTATATAGTGTATGGTGTATGGTGTAGAGTGTAGGGTATAGAGTGTAGGGTATAGAGTGTAGGGTATAGAGTGAATGGTATAGAGTGTAGGGTATAGAGTGTAAGCTATAAAGTGTAGGGTGAAGAGTGTAGGGTATAGAGTGTAGGGTATAGAGTGTAGGGTATAGAGTGTAGGGTATAGAGTGTAGGGTATAGAGTGTAGAGTGTAGGGTATAGAGTGTAGGGTATAGAGTGTAGAGTGTAGGGTATAGAGTGTAGGGTTTAAAGAGTAGGGTATAGAGTGTAGAGTGTAGGGTATAGAGTGTAGAGTGTAGGGTATAGAGTGTAGGGTATAGAGTGTAGAGTGTAGGGTATAGAGTGTAGGGTATAGAGTGTAGAGTGTAGGGTATAAAATGTAGAGAGTAGGGTATAGAGTGTAAGATATAGAGTGTAGGTTATAGAGTGTAGGGTATAGAGTGTAGAGTGTAGGGTGTAGAGTATAGGGTATAGAGTGTAGGGTATAGAGTGTAGAGTGTAGGGTATAAAGTGTAGAGAGTAGGGTATAGAGTGTAGGGTATAGAGTGTAGGTTATAGAGTGTAGGGTATAGAGTGTGGAGTGTAGGGTGTAGATTGTAGGTTATAGAGTGTAGAGTGTAGGGTATAAAGTGTAGAGAGTAGGGTATAGAGTGTAGGGTATAGAGTGTAGGTTATAGAGTGTAGGGTATAGAGTGTGGAGGGTAGGGTGTAGAGTGTAGGGTATAGAGTGTAAGGTATAGAGTGTACGGTATAAAGTGTATGTTATAGAGTGTAGGGTATAGAGTGTAGAGTGTAGGGTATAGAGTGTAGGGTATAGAGTGTAGGGTATAGAGTGTAGAGTGTAGGGTATAGAGTGTAGGGTTTAGAGTGTATGGTATAGAGTGTAGGGTATAGATTGTAGGGTGTAGAGTGTAGAGTGTAGGGTATAGAGTGTAGGGTATAGAGTGTATGGTATAGAGTGTAAAGTGTAGAGTGTATGGTATAGAGTGTAGAGTGTAGGGTATAGAGTGTAGGGTATAGAGTGTATGGAATAGAGTGTAGGGTATAGAGTGTTGAGTGTAGGGTATAGAGTGTAGGGTATAGAGCGTAGGGTGTAGGGTATAGAGTGTAGGGTATAGAGTGTAGGGTATAGAGTTTAGAGTGTAGGGTACAGGGTGTATGGTATAGAGTGTAGGGTGTATGGTATAGAGTGCAGGGGATAGAGTGTAGAGTGTGAGGTATAGAGTGTAGGGTATAGAGTGTATGGTATAGAGAGTATGGTATAGATTGTAATGTATAGAGTGTAGGGTATAGAGTGTAGAGTGTAGGGTATAGAGTGTAGAGTGTAGGGTATAGAGTGTAGGGTATAGAGGGTATGATATAGAGTGTATGGTATAGAGTGTATGGTATAGAGTGTACGGTATAGAGTGTAGGGTATAGAGTGTAGAGTGTAGGGTATAGAGTGTAGGGTATAGAGTGTAGGGTATAGAGTGTAGGGTATAGAGTGTAGGGTGTAGAGTTTAGGGTATAGAGTTTAGCGTGTAGGGTATAGAGTGTATGGTATAGAGTGTAGAGTGTAGGGTATAGAGTGTATGGTATAGAGTGTAGGGTGTAGAATGTATGTTATAGAGTGTAGGGTATAGAGTGTATGGTATGGAGATTAGAGTGTAGGGCATATAGTGTATGGTATAGAGTGTATGGTATAGAGTGTAGGGTATAGAGTGTAGAGTGTAGGGTATAGAGTGTATGGTATAGAGTGTAGGGTATAGAGTGTAGAGTGTAGGGTATAGAGTGTAGGGTATAGAGTGTAGGATATAGCGTGTAGGGTATAGAGTGTAGGGTATAGATTGTAGGGTATAGAGTGTAGGGTATAAAGTGTAGAGTGTAGGGTATAGAGTGAATGGTATAGAGTGTAGAGTGTATGGTATAGAGTGTATGGTATAGAGTGTAGGGTGTAGAATGTATGTTATAGAGTGTAGGGTATAGAGTGTATGGTATGGAGATTAGAGTGTAGGGCATAGAGTGTAGGGTATAGAGTGTATGGTATAGAGTGTAGGGTATAGAGTGTAGAGTGTAGGGTATAGAGTGTAGGGTATAGAGTGTAGGATATAGAGTGTATGGTATAGAGTGTAGGTTATAGAGTGTAGAGTGTAGGGTATAGAGTGTAGGGTATAGCGTGTATTGTAAAGAGTGTAAGGTATAGATTGTAAGGTATAGAGTGTATAGCGTAGAGTATAGAGTGTAGGGTATAGAGTGTATGGTGTAGAGTGTAGGGTATAGAGTGTATAGTGTAGGGTATAGAGTGTAGGGTATAGAGTGTAGAGTGTGGGGTATAGAGTGTATGGTATAGAGTGTATGGTGTAGAGTGTATGGTATAGAGTGTAGGGTATAGAGTGTATGGAATAGAGTGTAGGGTATAGAGTGTAGATTGTAGGGTATAGAGTGTAGGGTGTAGAGTGTAGGGTATAGAGTGTAGGGTATATATTGTAGGGTATAGAGTGTAGAGTGTAGGGTATAGAGTGTAGGGTATAGAGTGTATGGTATAGAGTGTAGAGTGTAGGGTATAGAGTGTATAGTGTAGGGTATAGAGTGTAGGGTATAGAGTGTATGGTATAGAGTGTAGGGAATAGAGTGTAGAGTGTATGGTATAGAGTGTAGGGTATAGAGTGTAGAGTGTAGGGTATAGAGTGTAGGGTATAGAGTGTTGGGTATAGAGTGTAGGGTGTAGAGTGTAGGGTATAGAGTGTAGGGTATAGAGTGTAGGGTATAGAGTGTAGAGTGTAGGGATTAGAGTGCAGGGTATAGAGTGTAGGGTATAGAGTGTAGAATGCACGGTATAGAGTGTAGGGTATAGAGTATAGAGTGTAGGGTATAGAGTGTAAAGTGTAGAGTGTAGGGTATAGAGTGTAGAGTGTAGGGTATAGAGTGTAGGGTATAGAGTGTATGGAATAGAGTGTAGGGTATAGAGTGTAGAGTTTAGGGTATAGAGTGTAGGGTATAGAGCGTAGGGTGTAGGGTATAGAGTGTAGGGTATAGAGTGTAGGGTATAGAGTGTAGAGTGTAGGGTATAGAGTGTATGGTATAGAGTGTACGGGTGTAGAGTGTAGGGTATAGAGTGTAGAGTGTAGGGTATAGAGTGTAGGGTGTAGAGTGTAGAGTGTAGGGTATAGAAAGTAGGGTATAGAGTGTAAAGTGTATGGTATAGAGTGTAGGGGATAGAGTGTATGGTATAGAGTGTATGGTATAGAGTGTATGGTATAGATTGTAGGGTATAGAGTGTAGGATATCGAGTGTAGAGTGTAGGGTATAGAGTGTAGAGTGTAGGGTATAGAGTGTAGGGTATAGAGTGTAGGGTATAGAGTGTAGGGTATAGAGTGTAGAGTGTTGAGTGTAGGGTATAGAGTGTAGGGTATAGGGTGTAGGGTATAGAGTGTAGGGTGTAGAGTGTAGGGTATAGAGTGTAGGGTATAGAGTGTAGGGTATAGAGTGTAGGGTATAGCGTGTAGGGTATATAGTGAAGGGTATAGAGTGTAGGGTATAGAGTGTAGGGTATAAAGTGTAGAGTGTAGGGTGTAGAGTGTAGGGTATAGAGTGGAGGGTATAGAGTGTAGGGTATAGAGTGTAGGGTATAAAGTGTAGAGTGTAGGGTATAGAGTGTAGGGTATAGAGTGTAGAGTGTAGGGTATAGAGTGTAGGGTATAGAGTGTATGGTATAGAGTGTAGGGTATAGAGTGTAGGGTATAAAGTGTAGAGTGTAGGGTATAGAGTGTAGGGTATAGAGTGTAGGGTATTGAATGTAGGGTATAGAGTGTAGAGTGTAGGGTATAGAGTGTAGGGTATAGAGTGTAGGGTATAAAGTGTAGAGTGTAGGGTATAGAGTGTAGGGTATAGAGTGTAGGGTATAGAGTGTAGAGTGTAGGGTATAGAGTGTAGGGTATAGAGTGTATGGTATAGAGTGTAGGGTATAGAGTGTAGAGTGTAGGGTATAGAGTGTAGGGTATACTGTGTAGAGTGTAGGGTATAGAGTGTAAGGTATAGAGGGTAGTGCATAGAGTGTATGGTGTAGAGTGTAGGGTATAGAGTGTAGGGTATAGAGTGTAGGGTATAGAGTGTAGAGTGTAGGGTATAGAGTGTATGGTTTAGAGTGTAGGGTATAGAGTGTAGAGTGTAGGGTATAGAGTGTAGGGTATAGAGTGTAGGGTATAGAGTGTAGGGTATAGAGTGTAGGGTATAGAGTGTAGAGTGTAGGGTATAGAGTGTAGGGTATGGAGTGTAGGGTATAGAGTGTAGGGTATAGAGTGTAGAGTGTAGGGATTAGAGTGTATGGTATAGAGTGTAGGGTATAGAGTGTAGAGTATAGGGTATAGAGTGTAGAGTATGGAGTGTAGAGTATAGAGTGTAGGTTATAGAGTGTAGAGTGTAGGGATTAGAGTGTAGGGCATAGAGTGTAGGGCATAGAGTGTATAGTGTAGGGAATAGAGTGTAGGGTATAGAGTATAGAGTGTAGGGTATAGAGTGTAGAGTATAGAGTGTAGAGTGTAGGGATTAGACTGTAGGGTATAGAGTGTAGGGTATAGAATGTATGGAATAGAGTATAGGGTATAGAGTATAGAGTGTAGGGTATAGAGTGTAGGGTATAGAGCGTAGGGTGTAGGGTATAGAGTGTAGGGTATAGAGTGTAGGGTATAGAGTGTAGAATGTAGGGTCTAGAGTGTATGGTATAGAGTGTAGGGTATAGAGTGAAGGGTATAGAGTGTAGAGTGTAGGTATAGAGTGTATGGTATAGATTGTATGGTGTAGAGTGTATGGTATAGAGTTTAGGGTATAGAGTGTATGGTATAGAGTGTAGGGTATATAGTGTAGAGTGTAGGGTATAGAGTGTAGGGTATAGAGTGTAGGGCATAGTGTGTAGGGTATAGATTGTAGGGTATAGAGTGTATAGTGTAGGGTATAGAGTGTAGGGTTTAGAGTGTATGGTATAGAGTGTAGGGAATAGAGTGTAGAGTGTATGGTATAGAGTGTAGGGTATAGAGTGTAGAGTGTAGGGTATAAAGTGTAGGGTATAGAGTGTAGGGTATAGAGTGTAGAGAGTAGGGTATAGAGTGTAGGGTATAAAGTGTAGGGTATAGAGTGTAGAGTGTAGGGATTAGAAAGTAGGTTATAGAGTGTAGGGTATAGAGTGTAGAATGTACGGTATAGAGTGTAGGGTATAGAGTATAGAGTGTAGGGTATAGAGTGTAGGGTATAGTGTGTAAAGTGTAGAGTGTAGGGTATAGAGTGTAGAGTGTAGGGTATAGAGTGTAGGGTATAGAGTGTATGGAATAGAGTGTAGGGTATAGTGTGTAGAGTGTAGGGTATAGAGTGTAGGGTATAGAGCGTAGGGTGTAGGGTATAGAGTGTAGGGTATAGAGTGTAGGGTATAGAGTGTAGAGTGTAGGGTATAGAGTGTATGGTATAGAGTGTAGGGTGTAGAGTGTAGGGTATAGAGTGTAGAGTGTAGGGTATAGAGTGTAGCGTGTAGGGTATAGAGTGTAGAGTGTATGGGCTAGAGTGTAGGGGATAGAGTGTATGGTATAGAGTGTATGGTATAGAGTGTAGGGTATAGAGTGTAGGGTATAGAGTGTAGAGTGTAGGGTATAGAGTGTAGGGTATAGAGTGTAGAGTGTAGGGTATAGAGTGTAGGGTATAGAGTGTAGAGTGTATGGTATAGTGTGTATGGTATAGAGTGTATGATATAGATTGTAGGGTATAGAGTGTAGGGTATAGAGTGTAGAGTGTAGGGTATAGAGTGTAGAGTGTAGGGTATAGAGTGTAGGGTATAGAGTTTAGAGTGTAGGGTATACAGTGTAGGGTATAGAGTGTAGAGTGTATGGTATAGAGTGTAGGGGATAGAGTGTATGGTATAGAGTGTATGGTATAGAGTGTAGGGTATAGAGTGTAGGGTATAGAGTGTAGAGTGTAGGGTATAGAGTGTAGGGTATAGAGTGTAGGGTATAGAGTGTAGGGTGTAGAGTGTATGTAGGGTATAGAGTGTAGGGTATAGGGTGTAGGGTATGGAGTGTAGGGTGTAGAATGTAGGGTATAGAGTGTAGGGTATAGAGTGTAGGGTATAGCGTGTAGGGTATAGAGTGTAGGGTATAGAGTGTAGGGTATAGAGTGTAGGGGATAAAGTGTAGAGTGTAGGGTATAGAGTGTAGGGTATAGAGTGTAGAGTATAGAGTGTAAAGTGTAGAGTGTAGGGTGTAGAGTGTAGAGTGTAGGGTATAGAGTGTAGAGTGTAGGGTATAGAGTGTAGGGTATAGAGTGTATGGTATAGAGTGTAGGGTATAGAGTGTAGAGTGTAGGGTATATAATGTAGGGTATAATGTGTAGAGTGTAGGGTATAGAGTGTACGGTATAGAGGGTAGGGTATATAGTGTATGGTGTATGGTGTAGAGTGTAGGGTATAGAGTGTAGGGTATAGAGTGTAGGGTATAGAGTGAATGGTATAGAGTGTAGGGTATAGAGTGTAAGCTATAAAGTGTAGGGTGAAGAGTGTAGGGTATAGAGTGTAGGGTATAGAGTGTAGGGTATAGAGTGTAGGGTATAGAGTGTAGGGTATAGAGTGTAGAGTGTAGGGTATAGAGTGTAGGGTATAGAGTGTAGAGTGTAGGGTATAGAGTGTAGGGTTTAAAGAGTAGGGTATAGAGTGTAGAGTGTAGGGTATAGAGTGTAGAGTGTAGGGTATAGAGTGTAGGGTATAGAGTGTAGAGTGTAGGGTATAGAGTGTAGGGTATAGAGTGTAGAGTGTAGGGTATAAAGTGTAGAGAGTAGGGTATAGAGTGTAAGATATAGAGTGTAGGTTATAGAGTGTAGGGTATAGAGTGTAGAGTGTAGGGTGTAGAGTATAGGGTATAGAGTGTAGGGTATAGAGTGTAGAGTGTAGGGTATAAAGTGTAGAGAGTAGTGTATAGAGTGTAGGGTATAGAGTGTAGGTTATAGAGTGTAGGGTATAGAGTGTGGAGTTTAGGGTGTAGATTGTAGGTTATAGAGTGTAGAGTGTAGGGTATAAAGTGTAGAGAGTAGGGTATAGAGTGTAGGGTATAGAGTGTAGGTTATAGAGTGTAGGGTATAGAGTGTGGAGGTAGGGTGTAGAGTGTAGGGTATAGAGTGTAAGGTATAGAGTGTACGGTATAAAGTGTATGTTATAGAGTGTAGGGTATAGAGTGTAGAGTTTAGGGTATAGAGTGTAGGGTATAGAGTGTAGGGTATAGAGTGTAGAGTGTAGGGTATAGAGTGTAGGGTTTAGAGTGTATGGTATAGAGTGTAGGGTATAGATTGTAGGGTGTAGAGTGTAGGGTATAGAGTGTAGGGTATAGAGTGTATGGTATAGAGTGTAGAGTGTAGGGTATAGAGTGTATATTGTAGGGTAAAAAGTGTAGGGTATAGAGAGTATGGTATAGAGTGTAGGGAATAGAGTGTAGAGTGTAGGGTATAGAGTGTAGGGTATAGAGTGTGGAGTGTAGGGTATAAAGTGTAGAGAGTAGGGTAAAGAGTGTAGGGTATAGAGTGTAGGTTATAGAGTGTAGGGTATAGAGTGTAGAGTGTAGGGTGTAGAGTGTAAGGTATAGAGTGTAAGGTATGGAGTGTAGGGTATAAAGTGTAGGGTATAGAGTGTAGGGTATAGATTGTAGGGTATAGAGTGTAGATTGTAGGGTATAGAGTCTATGGTATAGAGTGTAGAGTGTAGGGTATAGAGTGTATAGTGTAGGGTAAAGAGTGTAGGGTATAGAGTGTATGGTATAGAGTGTAGGGAATAGAGTGTAGAGTGTAGGGTATAGAGTGTAGGGTATAGAGTGTAGAGTGTAGGGTATAGAGTGTAGGGATTAGAGTATAGAGTGTAGGGTATAGAGTATAGAGTGTAGGGTATAGAGTGTAGGGTATAGAGTGTAAAGTGTAGAGTGTATGGTATAGAGTGTAGAGTGTAGGGTATAGAGTGTAGGGTATAGAGTGTATGGAATAGAGTGTAGGGTATAGAGTGTTGAGTGTAGGGTATAGAGTGTAGGGTATAGAGCGTAGGGTGTAGGGTATAGAGTGTAGGGTATATAGTGTAGGGTATAGAGTTTAGAGTGTAGGGTACAGAGTGTAGGGTGTATGGTATAGAGTGCAGGGGATAGAGTGTAGAGTGTGAGGTATAGAGTGTAGGGTATAGAGTGTATGGTATAGAGTGTATGGTATAGATTGTAATGTATAGAGTGTAGGGTATAGAGTGTAGAGTGTAGGGTATAGAGTGTAGAGTGTAGGGTATAGAGTGTAGGGTATAGAGGGTATGATATAGAGTGTATGGTATAGAGTGTATGGTATAGAGTGTACGGTATAGAGTGTAGGGTATAGAGTGTAGAGTGTAGGGTATAGAGTGTAGGGTATAGAGTGTAGGGTATAGAGTGTAGGGTATAGAGTGTAGGGTGTAGAGTTTAGGGTATAGAGTGTAGCGCGTAGGGTATAGAGTGTATGGTATAGAGTGTAGAGTGTAGGGTATAGAGTGTATGGTATAGAGTGTAGGGTGTAGAATGTATGTTATAGAGTTTAGGGTACAGAGTGTATGGTATGGAGATTAGAGTGTAGGGCATATAGTGTATGGTATAGAGTGTATGGTATAGAGTGTAGGGTATAGAGTGTAGAGTGTAGGGTATAGAGTGTATGGTATAGAGTGTAGGGTATAGAGTGTAGAGTGTAGGGTATAGAGTGTAGGGTATAGAGTGTAGGGTATAGATTGTAGGGTATAGAGTGTAGGGTATAAAGTGTAGAGTGTAGGGTATAGAGTGTATGGTATAGAGTGTAGAGTGTATGGTATAGAGTGTATGGTATAGAGTGTAGGGTGTAGAATGTATGTTATAGAGTGTAGGGTATAGAGTGTATGGTATGGAGATTAGAGTGTAGGGCATAGAATGTAGGGTATAGAGTGTATGGTATAGAGTGTAGGGTATAGAGTGTAGAGTGTAGGGTATAGAGTGTAGGGTATAGAGTGTAGGATATAGAGTGTATGGTATAGAGTGTAGGTTATAGAGTGTAGAGTGTAGGGTATAGAGTGTAGGGTATAGAGTGTAGGGTAAAGAGTGTAAGGTATAGATTGTAAGGTATAGAGTGTATAGCGTAGAGTATAGAGTGTAGGGTATAGAGTGTATGGTGTAGAGTGTAGGGTATAGAGTGTATAGTGTAGGGTATAGAGTGTAGGGTATAGAGTGTATAGTATAGAGTGTAGTGTATAGAGTGTAGGGTATAGAGTGTAGAGTGTGGGGTATAGAGTGTATGGTATAGAGTGTATGGTGTAGAGTGTATGGTATAGAGTGTAGGGTATAGAGTGTATTTTATAGAGTGTAGGGTATAGAGTGTAGATTGTAGGGTATAGAGTGTAGGGTGTAGAGTGTAGGGTATAGAGTGTAGGGTATAGATTGTAGGGTATAGAGTGTAGAGTGTAGGGTATAGAGTGTAGGGTATAGAGTGTATGGTATAGAGTGTAGAGTGTAGGGTATAGAGTATATAGTGTAGGGTATAGAGTGTAGGGTATAGAGTGTATGGTATAGAGTGTAGGGAATAGAGTGTAGCGTGTATGGTATAGAGTGTAGGGTATAGAGTGTAGAGTGTAGGGTATAGAGTGTAGGGTATAGAGTGTAGGGTATAGAGTGTAGGGTGTAGAGTGTAGGGTATAGAGTGTAGGGTATAGAGTGTAGGGTATAGAGTGTAGAGTGTAGGGATTAGAATGTAGGGTATAGAGTGTAGGGTATAGAGTGTAGAATGTACGGTATAGAGTGTAGGGTATAGAGTATAGAGTGTAGGGTATAGAGTGTAAAGTGTAGAGTGTAGGGTATAGAGTGTAGAGTGTAGGGTATAGAGTGTAGGGTATAGAGTGTATGGAATAGAGTGTAGGGCATAGAGTGTAGAGTGTAGGGTATAGAGTGTAGGGTATAGAGTGTAGGGTATAGAGTGTAGATTGTAGGGTATAGAGTGTATGGTATAGAGTGTAGGGTGTAGAGTGTAGGGTATAGAGTGTAGAGTGTAGGGTATAGAGTGTAGAGTGTAGGGTATAGAGTGTAGAGTGTAGGGTATAGAGTGTAGGGTATAGAGCGTAAAGTGTATGGTATAGAGTGTAGGGGATAGAGTGTATGGTATAGAGTGTATGGTATAGAGTGTAGGGTAGAGAATGTAGGGTATAGAGTGTAGGGTGTATAGTGTAGGGTATAGAGTGTAGAGTGTATGGTATAGAGTGTAGGGGATAGAGTGTATGGTATAGAGTGTATGGTATAGAGTGTATGATATAGATTGTAGGGTATAGAGTGTAGGGTATCGAGTGTAGAGTGTAGGGTATAGAGTGTAGAGTGTAGGGTATAGAGTGTAGGGTATAGAGTGTAGGGTATAGAGTGTAGGGTGTTGAGTTTAGGGTATAGAGTGTAGGGTATAGGGTGCAGGGTATAGAGTGTAGGGTGTACAGTGTAGGGTATAGAGTGTAGGGTATAGAGTGTAGGGTATAGAGTGTAGGGTATAGCGTGTAGGGTATAGAGTGAAGGGTATAGAGTGTAGGGTATAGAGTGTAGGGTATAAAGTGTAGAGTGTAGGGTGTAGAGTGTAGAGTATAGAGTGGAGGGTATAGAGTGTAGGGTATAGAGTGTAGGGTATAAAGTGTAGAGTGTAGGGTATAGAGTGTAGGGTATAGAGTGTAGGGTATAGAGTGTAGAGTGTAGGGTATAGAGTGTAGGGTATAGAGTGTAGGGTACAGAGTGTATGGTATAGAGTGTAGGGTATAGAGTGTAGGGTATTAAGTGTAGAGTGTAGGGTATAGAGTGTAGGGTATAGAGTGTAGGGTATAGAGTGTAGGGTATAGAGTGTAGGGAATAGAGTGTAGAGTGTAGGGTATAGAGTGTAGGGTATAGAGTGTAGGGTATAGAGTGTAGGGTATAGAGTGTAGGGTATAAAGTGTAGAGTGTAGGGTATAGAGTGTAGGGTATAGAGTGTAGGGTATAGAGTGTAGAGTGTAGGGTATAGAGTGTAGGGTATAGAGTGTATGGTATAGAGTGTAGGGTATAGAGTGTAGAGTGTAGGGTATAGAGTGTAGGGTATACTGTGTAGAGTGTAGGGTATAGAGTGTAAGGTATAGAGGGTAGGGTATAGAGTGTATGGTGTAGAGTGTAGGGTATAGAGTGTAGGGTATTGAGTGTAGGGTATAGAGTGTATGGTATAGAGTTTAGGGTATAGAGTGTAGGGTATAGAGTGTAAGCTATAAAGTGTAGGGTGTAGAGTGTCGGGTATAGAGTGTAGGGTATAGAGTGTAGAGTATAGAGTGTAGGGTATAGAGTGTAGGGTATAGAGTGTAGAGTGTAGGGTATAGAGTGTAGGGTATAGAGTGTAGAGTGTAGGGTATAGAGTGTAGGGTTTAGAGAGTAGGGTATAGAGTGTAGAGTGTAGGGTATTGAGTGTAGAGTGTAGGGTATAGAGTGTAGGGTATAGAGTGTAGAGTGTAGGGTATAGAGTGTAGGGTTTAGAGAGTTGGGTATAGAGTGTAGAGTGTAGGGTATAGAGTATAGAGTGTAGGGTATAGAGTGTAGAGTGTAGGGTATAGAGTGTAGGGTATAGAGTGTAGAGTGTAGGGTATAGAGTGTAGTGTATAGATTGTAGGGTATAGAGTGTAGATTGTAGGGTATAGAGTGTAGGGTATAGAGTGTATGGTATAGAGTGTAGGGAATAGAGTGTAGGCTATAGAGTGTATGATATAGAGTGTAGGGTATAGAGTGTATGGTATAGAGTGTAGGGTATAGATAGAGTGTAGGGTATAGATTGTAGAGTATAGAGTGTAGGGTATAGAGTGTATGGTATAGAGTGTATGGTATAGATTGTAGGGTATAGAGTGTAGGGTATAGAGTGTAGAGTGTAGGGTATAGAGTGTAGAGTGTAGGGTATAGAGTGTAGGGTATAGAGTGTAGAGTGTAGGGTATAGAGTGTAGGGTATAGAGTGTAGAGTGTATGGTATAGAGTGCAGGGGATAGAGTGTAGAGTGTGAGATATAGAGTGTAGGGTATAGAGTGTATGGTATAGCGTGTATGGTATAGATTGTAGGGTATAGAGTGTAGGGTATACAGTGTAGAGTGTAGGGTATAGAGTGTAGAGTGTAGGGTATAGAGTGTAGGGTATAGAGTGTAGGGTATAGAGTGTAGAGTGTAGGGTATAGAGTGTAGGGTATAGAGTGTATGGTATAGAGTGTATGGTATAGATTGTAGGGTATAGAGTGTAGGGTATAGAGTGTAGAGTGTAGGGTATAGAGTGTAGAGTGTAGGGTATAGAGTGTAGGGTATAGAATGTAGAGTGTAGGGTATAGAGTGTAGGGTATAGAGTGTAGAGTGTATGGTATAGAGTGCAGGGGATATAGTGTAGAGTGTGAGGTATAGAGTGTAGGGTACAGAGTGTATGGTATAGAGTGTAGGGTATAGAGTGTAGGGTACAGAGGCGTAGCTAGAGCTTTTGCCGCCCGGGGCTGATCCCGAGTTTGGCGCCCCCCCCCCCCCCCCCAGCTCAATACACACAAAGGTTACCAAAAATGGTTTTCCTGTTTTGTAGAACTTAAACTGGGCCTAATGGTGTCACCCCCACATGCCACACCTGTGACTTAATACCACCACACCATGACCAGGCCACATAGTGACCGAATAATACTACATACAAGGGACAAATACCACCGCACCATTTCCAGACCACATATTACCACCACATAGTGACTGAATACTACAATACTGATCAGTAATAAAAAAAAAAACCACAATACTATCACCATAAGTGCCAGTATTCACAGGAGATCTGTACTTAGTATGCAGTGTCTGTGTAGAGGTAATACAGAGATCACTGGTGACATTATACACAGGACCTCTATATAGTATACAGTGTATAGTGTCAGTGTATAGGTAACACTGACTCACCAGTGACGTCTCTAGGTGAAGTCCTTCATCTTTCATCCAGCACAGACCGCCATCATTCCTTCCAGCCAGGACTCGTTTCTGCAGGAAATAACACAGTTATCTCGAGCTCCGCTTGCAGAACACATTACTTAATTTTTCACAACTTCTACATTACACCACATGAAGAAAAAAAGGTGATATAGTGTCACTCTGCACAGTAACAGGACCGCCCCCCCATTTAAAACAGTATACTCAAAAAATAAAATAAATACATCACTGCAGTAATAATATCCCTTAATTATCCCCTATGGTAATAATATTCCCCACCCTGGCCCCGTTTATCTCATTCCTGGCTCCAGCCATATGTTGTCGTATCCTGCCCTCATGAGTATCCATTCTACCCCATATGATCTCCCCATCCTGCCCCACCAGCCTCCATCGTATCCGTCCTGCCCCATGATCCAATCCTGCCCCGTGTCTCCAATCATGCCCCATATCTACATTCTGCCCATGCCTCAAGTCCTGCCCCCAGTGTGTCCAGCATATTACCCCCATGTTGTCCAGCAATCTGCCCCAGTGTGTCCAGCATATTACCCCCAGTGTGTCCAGCAATCTGCCCCAGTGTCCAGCCTTTCCCCAGTGTGTCCAGCAGTCTGCCCCAGTGTGTCCAGCATATTACCCCCAGTGTCCAGCATTGCCCCACTGTGTCCAGTATATTACCCCCAGTGTGTCCAGCAATCTGCCCCAGTGTCCAGCATTGCCCCAGGGTGTCCAGAAGTCTGCCCCAGGGTCTCCAGCATTGCCTCAATGTGTCCAGAAATCTGCCCCAGGGTCTCCAGTATTGCCCCAGTGTGTCCAGCAATCTGCCCCAGGGTCTCCAGTATTGCCCCAGTGTGTCCAGCAATCTGCCCCAGGGTCTCCAGTATTGCCCCAGTGTGTCCAGCAATCTGCCCCATGGTCTCCTGTATTGCCCCAGTGTGTCCAGCATTCTGCCCCATGGTCTCCAGTATTGCCCCAGTGTGTCCAGCATTCTGCCCCATGGTCTCCAGTATTGCCCCAGTGTGTCCAGCATTCTGCCCCATGGTCTCCAGTATTGCCCCAGTGTGACCAGCAATCTGCCCCATAGTCTCCTGTATTGCCCCAGTGTGTCCAGCAATCTGCCCCATGGTCTCATGTATTGCCCCAGTGTGTCCAGCAATCTGCCCCATGGTCTCCAGTATTGCCCCAGTGTGTCCAGCATTGCCCCAGCCCCAGACAGTCAGACATAAAGAAAAAAAAAAAAAAAGTAAAATCCTCACCTCTCCCGTTCCTAGCGCAGGTCCGGTGCAGTCAGCGTCTCTCCGGCTCTGCGACGCTCAGGACAGAGAGGCAGAGCGGCGCGCACAGTAGTGACGTCATCGCGCCCTCTGCTCTGAGACGTCGCAGAGTCAGAGGAGGCTGCAGCTGCCGACGCCGCAGGAACCAGGAGAGGTGAGTATAGAGCGGGGGGCGGGGGCGGGGGCGGGGGGAGCTGGCCCTGGTCGTGGCGGCGGACGGCGCCGCCCGAAGATTTAAAGGGGCGTCTTTTTTTTTTTTTTTTTTTTTAATCTTCTTCTCCTGCAGCGCCGGCCGCCCCCCGCATTGTGCCGCCCGGGGCGGACCGCCCCCCCCGCACCCCCCTTCCTACGCCACTGGTAGGGTACAGAGTGTAGTGTATAGAGTGTAGAGTGTAGGGTATAGAGTGTAGGTTGTAGAGTGTATGGTATAGAGTGTATGGTATAGATTGTAGGGTATAGAGTGTAGGGTATAGAGTGTAGAGTGTAGGGTATAGAGTGTATGGTATAGAGTGTAGGGTATAGAGTGTAGGGTATACTGTGTAGAGTGTAGGGTATAGAGTGTAAGGTATAGAGGGTAGGGTATAGAGTGTATGGTGTAGAGTGTAGGGTATAGAGTGTAGGGTATTGAGTGTAGGGTATAGAGTGTATGGTATAGAGTTTAGGGTATAGAGTGTAGGGTATAGAGTGTAAGCTATAAAGTGTAGGGTGTAGAGTGTAGGGTATAGAGTGTAGGGTATAGAGTGTAGAGTATAGAGTGTAGGGTATAGAGTGTAGGGTATAGAGTGTAGAGTGTAGGGTATAGAGTGTAGAGTGTAGGGTATAGAGTGTAGGGTTTAGAGAGTAGGGTATAGAGTGTAGAGTGTAGGGTATTGAGTGTAGAGTGTAGGGTATAGAGTGTAGGGTATAGAGTGTAGAGTGTAGGGTATAGAGTGTAGGGTTTAGAGAGTTGGGTATAGAGTGTAGAGTGTAGGGTATAGAGTATAGAGTGTAGGGTATAGAGTGTAGAGTGTAGGGTATAGAGTGTAGAGTGTAGGGTATAGAGTGTAGTGTATAGATTGTAGGGTATAGAGTGTAGATTGTAGGGTATAGAGTGTAGGGTATAGAGTGTATGGTAAAGATTGTAGAGAGTAGGGTATAGAGTGTATAGTGTAGGGTATAGAGTGTAGGGTATAGAGTGTATGGTATAGAGTGTAGGGAATAGAGTGTAGGCTATAGAGTGTATGATATAGAGTGTAGGGTATAGAGTGTATGGTATAGAGTGTAGGGTATAGATTGTAGGGTATAGAGTGTAGGGTATAGAGTGTATGGTATAGAGTGTATGGTATAGATTGTAGGGTATAGAGTGTAGGGTATAGAGTGTAGAGTGTAGGGTATAGAGTGTAGAGTGTAGGGTATAGAGTGTAGGGTATAGAGTGTAGAGTGTAGGGTATAGATTGTAGGGTATAGAGTGTAGAGTGTATGGTATAGAGTGCAGGGGATAGAGTGTAGAGTGTGAGATATAGAGTGTAGGGTATAGAGTGTATGGTATAGCGTGTATGGTATAGATTGTAGGGTATAGAGTGTAGGGTATACAGTGTAGAGTGTAGGGTATAGAGTGTAGAGTGTAGGGTATAGAGTGTAGGGTATAGAGTGTAGAGTGTATGGTATAGAGTGCAGGGGATATAGTGTAGAGTGTGAGGTATAGAGTGTAGGGTACAGAGTGTATGGTATAGAGTGTAGGGTATAGAGTGTAGGGTACAGAGTGTAGTGTATAGAGTGTAGAGTGTAGGGTATAGAGTGTAGGTTGTAGAGTGTATGGTATAGAGTGTATGGTATAGATTGTAGGGTATAGAGTGTAGGGTATAGAGTGTAGAGTGTAGGGTATAGAGTGTATGGTATAGAGTGTAGGGTATAGAGTGTAGGGTATACTGTGTAGAGTGTAGGGTATAGAGTGTAAGGTATAGAGGGTAGGGTATAGAGTGTATGGTGTAGAGTGTAGGGTATAGAGTGTAGGGTATTGAGTGTAGGGTATAGAGTGTATGGTATAGAGTTTAGGGTATAGAGTGTAGGGTATAGAGTGTAAGCTATAAAGTGTAGGGTGTAGAGTGTAGGGTATAGAGTGTAGGGTATAGAGTGTAGAGTATAGAGTGTAGGGTATAGAGTGTAGGGTATAGAGTGTAGAGTGTAGGGTATAGAGTGTAGAGTGTAGGGTATAGAGTGTAGGGTTTAGAGAGTAGGGTATAGAGTGTAGAGTGTAGGGTATTGAGTGTAGAGTGTAGGGTATAGAGTGTAGGGTATAGAGTGTAGAGTGTAGGGTATAGAGTGTAGGGTTTAGAGAGTTGGGTATAGAGTGTAGAGTGTAGGGTATAGAGTATAGAGTGTAGGGTATAGAGTGTAGAGTGTAGGGTATAGAGTGTAGAGTGTAGGGTATAGAGTGTAGTGTATAGATTGTAGGGTATAGAGTGTAGATTGTAGGGTATAGAGTGTAGGGTATAGAGTGTATGGTAAAGATTGTAGAGAGTAGGGTATAGAGTGTATAGTGTAGGGTATAGAGTGTAGGGTATAGAGTGTATGGTATAGAGTGTAGGGAATAGAGTGTAGGCTATAGAGTGTATGATATAGAGTGTAGGGTATAGAGTGTATGGTATAGAGTGTAGGGTATAGATTGTAGGGTATAGAGTGTAGGGTATAGAGTGTATGGTATAGAGTGTACGGTATAGATTGTAGGGTATAGAGTGTAGGGTATAGAGTGTAGAGTGTAGGGTATAGAGTGTAGAGTGTAGGGTATAGAGTGTAGGGTATAGAGTGTAGAGTGTAGGGTATAGAGTGTAGGGTATAGAGTGTAGAGTGTATGGTATAGAGTGCAGGGGATAGAGTGTAGAGTGTGAGATATAGAGTGTAGGGTATAGAGTGTATGGTATAGCGTGTATGGTATAGATTGTAGGGTATAGAGTGTAGGGTATACAGTGTAGAGTGTAGGGTATAGAGTGTAGAGTGTAGGGTATAGAGTGTAGGGTATAGAGTGTAGGGTATAGAGTGTAGAGTGTAGGGTATAGAGTGTAGGGTATAGAGTGTATGGTATAAAGTGTATGGTATAGATTGTAGGGTATAGAGTGTAGGGTATAGAGTGTAGAGTGTAGGGTATAGAGTGTAGAGTGTAGGGTATAGAGTGTAGGGTATAGAATGTAGAGTGTAGGGTATAGAGTGTAGGGTATAGAGTGTAGAGTGTATGGTATAGAGTGCAGGGGATATAGTGTAGAGTGTGAGGTATACAGTGTAGGGTACAGAGTATATGGTATAGAGTGTAGGGTATAGAGTGTAGGGTACAGAGTGTAGTGTATAGAGTGTAGAGTGTAGGGTATAGAGTGTAGGTTGTAGAGTGTATGGTATAGAGTGTATGGTATAGATTGTAGGGTATAGAGTGTAGGGTATAGAGTGTAGAGTGTAGGGTATAGAGTGTAGAGTGTAGGGTATAGAGTGTAGGGTATAGAGTGTAGAGTGTAGGATATAGAGTGTAGGGTATAGAGTGTAGAGTGTGTGTTATAGAGTGCAGGGGATAGAGTGTAGAGTGTGAGGTATAGAGTGTAGGGTATAGAGTGTATGGTATAGAGTGTATGGTATAGATTGTAGGGTATAGAGTGTAGGGTATAGAGTGTAGAGTGTAGGGTATAGAGTGTAGAGTGTAGGGTATAGAGTGTATGGTATAGAGTGTATGGTATAGATTGTAGGGTATAGAGTGTAGGGTATAGAGTGTAGAGTGTATGGTATAGAGTGCAGGGGATAGAGTGTAGAGTGTGAGGTATAGAGTGTAGGGTATAGAGTGTATGGTATAGAGTGTATGGTATAGATTGTAGGGTATAGAGTGTAGGGTATAGAGTGTAGGGTATAGAGTGTATGGTATAAAGTGTATGGTATAGATTGTAGGGTATAGAGTGTAGGGTATAGAGTGTAGAGTGTAGGGTATAGAGTGTAGAGTGTAGGGTATAGAGTGTAGTGTATAGATTGTAGGGTATAGAGTGTAGATTGTAGGGTATAGAGTGTAGGGTATAGAGTGTATGGTAAAGATTGTAGAGAGTAGGGTATAGAGTGTATAGTGTAGGGTATAGAGTGTAGGGTATAGAGTGTATGGTATAGAGTGTAGGGAATAGAGTGTAGGCTATAGAGTGTATGATATAGAGTGTAGGGTATAGAGTGTATGGTATAGAGTGTAGGGTATAGATTGTAGGGTATAGAGTGTAGGGTATAGAGTGTATGGTATAGAGTGTATGGTATAGATTGTAGGGTATAGAGTGTAGGGTATAGAGTGTAGAGTGTAGGGTATAGAGTGTAGAGTGTAGGGTATAGAGTGTAGGGTATAGAGTGTAGAGTGTAGGGTATAGAGTGTAGGGTATAGAGTGTAGAGTGTATGGTATAGAGTGCAGGGGATAGAGTGTAGAGTGTGAGATATAGAGTGTAGGGTATAGAGTGTATGGTATAGCGTGTATGGTATAGATTGTAGGGTATAGAGTGTAGGGTATACAGTGTAGAGTGTAGGGTATAGAGTGTAGAGTGTAGGGTATAGAGTGTAGGGTATAGAGTGTAGGGTATAGAGTGTAGAGTGTAGGGTATAGAGTGTAGGGTATAGAGTGTATGGTATAAAGTGTATGGTATAGATTGTAGGGTATAGAGTGTAGGGTATAGAGTGTAGAGTGTAGGGTATAGAGTGTAGAGTGTAGGGTATAGAGTGTAGGGTATAGAATGTAGAGTGTAGGGTATAGAGTGTAGGGTATAGAGTGTAGAGTGTATGGTATAGAGTGCAGGGGATATAGTGTAGAGTGTGAGGTATACAGTGTAGGGTACAGAGTATATGGTATAGAGTGTAGGGTATAGAGTGTAGGGTACAGAGTGTAGTGTATAGAGTGTAGAGTGTAGGGTATAGAGTGTAGGTTGTAGAGTGTATGGTATAGAGTGTATGGTATAGATTGTAGGGTATAGAGTGTAGGGTATAGAGTGTAGAGTGTAGGGTATAGAGTGTAGAGTGTAGGGTATAGAGTGTAGGGTATAGAGTGTAGAGTGTAGGATATAGAGTGTAGGGTATAGAGTGTAGAGTGTGTGTTATAGAGTGCAGGGGATAGAGTGTAGAGTGTGAGGTATAGAGTGTAGGGTATAGAGTGTATGGTATAGAGTGTATGGTATAGATTGTAGGGTATAGAGTGTAGGGTATAGAGTGTAGAGTGTAGGGTATAGAGTGTAGAGTGTAGGGTATAGAGTGTATGGTATAGAGTGTATGGTATAGATTGTAGGGTATAGAGTGTAGGGTATAGAGTGTAGAGTGTATGGTATAGAGTGCAGGGGATAGAGTGTAGAGTGTGAGGTATAGAGTGTAGGGTATAGAGTGTATGGTATAGAGTGTATGGTATAGATTGTAGGGTATAGAGTGTAGGGTATAGAGTGTAGAGTGTAGGGTATAGAGTGTAGGGTATAGAGTGTAGAGTGTAGGGTATAGAGTGTAGAGTGTAGGGTATAGAGTGTAGGGTATAGAGTGTATGGTATAGAGTGTATGGTATAGATTGTAGGGTATAGAGTGTAGGGTATAGAGTGTAGAGTGTATGGTATAGAGTGCAGGAGATAGAGTGTAGAGTGTGAGATATAGAGTGTAGGGTATAGAGTGTATGGTATAGCGTGTATGGTATAGATTGTAGGGTATAGAGTGTAGGGTATACAGTGTAGAGTGTAGGGTATAGAGTGTAGAGTGTAGGGTATAGAGTGTAGGGTATAGAGTGTAAGGTATAGAGTGTAGAGTGTAGGGTATAGAGTGTAGGGTATAGAGTGTATGGTATAAAGTGTATGGTATAGATTGTAGGGTATAGAGTGTAGGGTATAGAGTGTAGAGTGTAGGGTATAGAGTGTAGAGTGTAGGGTATAGAGTGTAGGGTATAGAATGTAGAGTGTAGGGTATAGAGTGTAGGGTATAGAGTGTAGAGTGTATGGTATAGAGTGCAGGGGATAGAGTGTAGAGTGTGAGATATAGAGTGTAGGGTATAGAGTGTATGGTATAGCGTGTATGGTATAGATTGTAGGGTATAGAGTGTAGGGTATACAGTGTAGAGTGTAGGGTATAGAGTGTAGAGTGTAGGGTATAGAGTGTAGGGTATAGAGTGTAGGGTATAGAGTGTAGAGTGTAGGGTACAGAGTGTAGCGTTTAGAGTGTAGGGTATAGAGTGTAGGGTATAGATTGTAGGGTATAGAGTGTAGAGTGTAGGGTATAGAGTGTAGGGTATAGAGTGTAGAGTGTAGGGTATAGAGTGTATATTGTAGGGTAAAAAGTGTAGGGTATAGAGAGTATGGTATAGAGTGTAGGGAATAGAGTGTATGGTATAGAGTGTATGGTATAGATTGTAGGGTATAGAGTGTAGGGTATAGAGTGTAGAGTGTAGGGTATAGAGTGTAGAGTGTAGGGTATAGAGTGTATGGTATAGAGTGTATGGTATAGATTGTAGGGTATAGAGTGTAGGGTATAGAGTGTAGAGTGTAGGGTATAGAGTGTAGAGTGTAGGGTATAGAGTGTAGGGTATAGAGTGTAGAGTGTAGGGTATAGAGTGTAGAGTATAGAGTGTAGAGTGTATGGTATAGAGTGCAGGGGATAGAGTGTAGAGTGTAGGGTATAGAGTGTAGGGTATAGAGTGTAGAGTGTAGGGTATAGAGTGTAGGGTTTAGAGAGTAGGGTATAGAGTGTAGAGTGTAGGGTATAGAGTGTAGAGTGTAGGGTATAGAGTGTAGGGTATAGAGTGTAGAGTGTAGGGTATAGAGTGTAGTGTTTACATAGTTGGGTATAGAGTGTAGAGTGTAGGGTATAGAGTATAGAGTGTAGGGTATAGAGTGTAGGGTATAGAGTGTAGAGTGTAGGGTATAAAGTGTAGAGAGTAGGGTGTAGAGTGTAGGGTATAGAGTGTAGGTTATAGAGTGTAGGGTATAGATTGTAGATTGTAGGGTGTAGATTGTAGGTTATAGAGTGTAGAGTGTAGGGTATAAAGTGTAGAGAGTAGGGTATAGAGTGTAGGTTATAGAGTGTAGGGTATAGAGTGTAGGGTGTAGAGTGTAGGGTATAGAGTGTAAGGTATAGAGTGTACGGTATAAAGTGTATGTTATAGAGTGTAGGGTATAGAGTGTAGAGTGTAGGGTATAGAGTGTAGGGTATAGAGTGTAGGGTATAGAGTGTATGGTATAGAGTGTAGGGTATAGAGTGTAGAGTGTAGGGTACAGAGTGTAGCGTTTAGAGTGTAGGGTATAGAGTGTAGGGTATAGATTGTAGGGTATAGAGTGTAGAGTGTAGGGTATAGAGTGTAGGGTATAGAGTGTAGAGTGTAGGGTATAGAGTGTATATTGTAGGGTAAAAAGTGTAGGGTATAGAGAGTATGGTATAGAGTGTAGGGAATAGAGTGTAGAGTGTAGGGAATAGAGTGTAGAGTGTAGGGTATAAAGTGTAGAGAGTAGGGTAAAGAGTGTAGGGTATAGAGTGTAGGTTATAGAGTGTAGGGTATAGAGTGTAGAGTGTAGGGTGTAGAGTGTAGGGTATAGAGTGTAAGGTATAGAGTGTAGGGTATAAAGTGTACGGTATAGAGTGTAGGGTATAGATTGTAGGGTATAGAGTGTAGATTGTAGGGTATAGAGTCTATGGTATAGAGTGTAGAGTGTAGGGTATAGAGTGTATAGTGTAGGGTAAAGAGTGTAGGGTATAGAGTGTATGGTATAGAGTGTAGGGAATAGAGTGTAGAGTGTAGGGTATAGAGTGTATGGTATAGAGTGTAGGGTATAGAGTGTAGAGTGTAGGGTATAGAGTGTAGGGTATAGAGTGTAGGGTATAGAGTGTAGAGTGTAGGGATTAGAGTGTAGGGTATAGAGTGTAGGGTATATAGTGTAGAATGTACGGTATAGAGTGTATTGTATAGAGTATAGAGTGTAGGGTATAGAGTATAGAGTGTAGGGTATAGAGTGTAAGGTATAGAGTGTAAAGTGTAGAGTGTATGGTATAGAGTGTAGAGTGTAGGGTATAGAGTGTAGGGTATAGAGTGTATGGAATAGAGTGTAGGGTATAGAGTGTTGAGTGTAGGGTATAGAGTGTAGGGTATAGAGCGTAGGGTGTAGGGTATAGAGTGTAGGGTATAGAGTGTAGGGTATAGAGTTTAGAGTGTAGGGTACAGGGTGTATGGTATAGAGTGTAGGGTGTATGGTATAGAGTGCAGGGGATAGAGTGTAGAGTGTGAGGTATAGAGTGTAGGGTATAGAGTGTATGGTATAGAGTGTATGGTATAGATTGTAATGTATAGAGTGTAGGGTATAGAGTGTAGAGTGTAGGGTATAGAGTGTAGAGTGTAGGGTATAGAGTGTAGGGTATAGAGGGTATGATATAGAGTGTATGGTATAGAGTGTATGGTATAGAGTGTACGGTATAGAGTGTAGGGTATAGAGTGTAGAGTGTAGGGTATAGAGTGTAGGGTATAGAGTGTAGGGTATAGAGTGTAGGGTATAGAGTGTAGGGTGTAGAGTTTAGGGTATAGAGTGTAGCGTGTAGGGTATAGAGTGTATGGTATAGAGTGTAGAGTGTAGGGTATAGAGTGTATGGTATAGAGTGTAGGGTGTAGAATGTATGTTATAGAGTGTAGGGTATAGAGTGTATGGTATGGAGATTAGAGTGTAGGGCATATAGTGTATGGTATAGAGTGTATGGTATAGAGTGTAGGGTATAGAGTGTAGAGTGTAGGGTATAGAGTGTATGGTATAGAGTGTAGGGTATAGAGTGTAGAGTGTAGGGTATAGAGTGTAGGGTATAGAGTGTAGGATATAGCGTGTAGGGTATAGAGTGTAGGGTATAGATTGTAGGGTATAGAGTGTAGGGTATAAAGTGTAGAGTGTAGGGTATAGAGTGAATGGTATAGAATGTAGAGTGTATGGTATAGAGTGTATGGTATAGAGTGTAGGGTGTAGAATGTATGTTATAGAGTGTAGGGTATAGAGTGTATGGTATGGAGATTAGAGTGTAGGGCATAGAGTGTAGGGTATAGAGTGTATGGTATAGAGTGTAGGGTATAGAGTGTAGAGTGTAGGGTATAGAGTGTAGGGTATAGAGTGTAGGATATAGAGTGTATGGTATAGAGTGTAGGTTATAGAGTGTAGAGTGTAGGGTATAGAGTGTAGAGTGTAGGGTATAGAGTGTAGGGTATAGAGTGTAGGGTATAGAGTGTAGAGTGTAGGGTATAGAGTGTAGGGTATAGAGTGTATGGTATAAAGTGTATGGTATAGATTGTAGGGTATAGAGTGTAGGGTATAGAGTGTAGAGTGTAGGGTATAGAGTGTAGAGTGTAGGGTATAGAGTGTAGGGTATAGAATGTAGAGTGTAGGGTATAGAGTGTAGGGTATAGAGTGTAGAGTGTATGGTATAGAGTGCAGGGGATAGAGTGTAGAGTGTGAGATATAGAGTGTAGGGTATAGAGTGTATGGTATAGCGTGTATGGTATAGATTGTAGGGTATAGAGTGTAGGGTATACAGTGTAGAGTGTAGGGTATAGAGTGTAGAGTGTAGGGTATAGAGTGTAGGGTATAGAGTGTAGGGTATAGAGTGTAGAGTGTAGGGTACAGAGTGTAGCGTTTAGAGTGTAGGGTATAGAGTGTAGGGTATAGATTGTAGGGTATAGAGTGTAGAGTGTAGGGTATAGAGTGTAGGGTATAGAGTGTAGAGTGTAGGGTATAGAGTGTATATTGTAGGGTAAAAAGTGTAGGGTATAGAGAGTATGGTATAGAGTGTAGGGAATAGAGTGTATGGTATAGAGTGTATGGTATAGATTGTAGGGTATAGAGTGTAGGGTATAGAGTGTAGAGTGTAGGGTATAGAGTGTAGAGTGTAGGGTATAGAGTGTATGGTATAGAGTGTATGGTATAGATTGTAGGGTATAGAGTGTAGGGTATAGAGTGTAGAGTGTAGGGTATAGAGTGTAGAGTGTAGGGTATAGAGTGTAGGGTATAGAGTGTAGAGTGTAGGGTATAGAGTGTAGAGTATAGAGTGTAGAGTGTATGGTATAGAGTGCAGGGGATAGAGTGTAGAGTGTAGGGTATAGAGTGTAGGGTATAGAGTGTAGAGTGTAGGGTATAGAGTGTAGGGTTTAGAGAGTAGGGTATAGAGTGTAGAGTGTAGGGTATAGAGTGTAGAGTGTAGGGTATAGAGTGTAGGGTATAGAGTGTAGAGTGTAGGGTATAGAGTGTAGTGTTTAGATAGTTGGGTATAGAGTGTAGAGTGTAGGGTATAGAGTATAGAGTGTAGGGTATAGAGTGTAGGGTATAGAGTGCAGAGTGTAGGGTATAAAGTGTAGAGAGTAGGGTGTAGAGTGTAGGGTATAGAGTGTAGGTTATAGAGTGTAGGGTATAGATTGTAGATTGTAGGGTGTAGATTGTAGGTTATAGAGTGTAGAGTGTAGGGTATAAAGTGTAGAGAGTAGGGTATAGAGTGTAGGTTATAGAGTGTAGGGTATAGAGTGTAGGGTGTAGAGTGTAGGGTATAGAGTGTAAGGTATAGAGTGTACGGTATAAAGTGTATGTTATAGAGTGTAGGGTATAGAGTGTAGAGTGTAGGGTATAGAGTGTAGGGTATAGAGTGTAGGGTATAGAGTGTATGGTATAGAGTGTAGGGTATAGAGTGTAGAGTGTAGGGTACAGAGTGTAGCGTTTAGAGTGTAGGGTATAGAGTGTAGGGTATAGATTGTAGGGTATAGAGTGTAGAGTGTAGGGTATAGAGTGTAGGGTATAGAGTGTAGAGTGTAGGGTATAGAGTGTATATTGTAGGGTAAAAAGTGTAGGGTATAGAGAGTATGGTATAGAGTGTAGGGAATAGAGTGTAGAGTGTAGGGAATAGAGTGTAGAGTGTAGGGTATAAAGTGTAGAGAGTAGGGTAAAGAGTGTAGGGTATAGAGTGTAGGTTATAGAGTGTAGGGTATAGAGTGTAGAGTGTAGGGTGTAGAGTGTAGGGTATAGAGTGTAAGGTATAGAGTGTAGGGTATAAAGTGTACGGTATAGAGTGTAGGGTATAGATTGTAGGGTATAGAGTGTAGATTGTAGGGTATAGAGTCTATGGTATAGAGTGTAGAGTGTAGGGTATAGAGTGTATAGTGTAGGGTAAAGAGTGTAGGGTATAGAGTGTATGGTATAGAGTGTAGGGAATAGAGTGTAGAGTGTAGGGTATAGAGTGTATGGTATAGAGTGTAGGGTATAGAGTGTAGAGTGTAGGGTATAGAGTGTAGGGTATAGAGTGTAGGGTATAGAGTGTAGAGTGTAGGGATTAGAGTGTAGGGTATAGAGTGTAGGGTATATAGTGTAGAATGTACGGTATAGAGTGTATTGTATAAAGTATAGAGTGTAGGGTATAGAGTATAGAGTGTAGGGTATAGAGTGTAAGGTATAGAGTGTAAAGTGTAGAGTGTATGGTATAGAGAGTAGAGTGTAGGGTATAGAGTGTAGGGTATAGAGTGTATGGAATAGAGTGTAGGGTATAGAGTGTTGAGTGTAGGGTATAGAGTGTAGGGTATAGAGCGTAGGGTGTAGGGTATAGAGTGTAGGGTATAGAGTGTAGGGTATAGAGTTTAGAGTGTAGGGTACAGGGTGTATGGTATAGAGTGTAGGGTGTATGGTATAGAGTGCAGGGGATAGAGTGTAGAGTGTGAGGTATAGAGTGTAGGGTATAGAGTGTACGGTATAGAGTGTATGGTATAGATTGTAATGTATAGAGTGTAGGGTATAGAGTGTAGAGTGTAGGGTATAGAGTGTAGAGTGTAGGGTATAGAGTGTAGGGTATAGAGGGTATGATATAGAGTGTATGGTATAGAGTGTATGGTATAGAGTGTACGGTATAGAGTGTAGGGTATAGAGTGTAGAGTGTAGGGTATAGAGTGTAGGGTATAGAGTGTAGGGTATAGAGTGTAGGGTATAGAGTGTAGGGTGTAGAGTTTAGGGTATAGAGTGTAGCGTGTAGGGTATAGAGTGTATGGTATAGAGTGTAGAGTGTAGGGTATAGAGTGTATGGTATAGAGTGTAGGGTGTAGAATGTATGTTATAGAGTGTAGGGTATAGAGTGTATGGTATGGAGATTAGAGTGTAGGGCATATAGTGTATGGTATAGAGTGTATGGTATAGAGTGTAGGGTATAGAGTGTAGAGTGTAGGGTATAGAGTGTAGGGTATAGAGTGTAGGATATAGCGTGTAGGGTATAGAGTGTAGGGTATAGATTGTAGGGTATAGAGTGTAGGGTATAAAGTGTAGAGTGTAGGGTATAGAGTGAATGGTATAGAATGTAGAGTGTATGGTATAGAGTGTAGGGTGTAGAATGTATGTTATAGAGTGTAGGGTATAGAGTGTATGGTATGGAGATTAGAGTGTAGGGCATAGAGTGTAGGGTATAGAGTGTATGGTATAGAGTGTAGGGTATAGAGTGTAGAGTGTAGGGTATAGAGTGTAGGGTATAGAGTGTAGGATATAGAGTGTATGGTATAGAGTGTAGGTTATAGAGTGTAGAGTGTAGGGTATAGAGTGTAGGGTATAGAGTGTATTGTAAAGAGTGTAAGGTATAGATTGTAAGGTATAGAGTGTATAGCGTAGAGTATAGAGTGTAGGGTATAGAGTGTATGGTGTAGAGTGTAGGGTATAGAGTGTATAGTGTAGGGTATAGAGTGTAGGGTATAGAGTGTAGAGTGTAGAGTGTGGGGTATAGAGTGTATGGTATAGAGTGTATGGTGTAGAGTGTATGGTATAGAGTGTAGGGTATAGAGTGTATGGAATAGAGTGTAGGGTATAGAGTGTAGATTGTAGGGTATAGAGTGTAGGGTGTAGAGTGTAGGGTATAGAGTGTAGGGTATAGATTGTAGGGTATAGAGTGTAGGGAATAGAGTGTAGAGTGTATGGTATAGAGTGTAGGGTATAGAGTGTAGAGTGTAGGGTATAGAGTGTAGGGTATAGAGTGTAGGGTATAGAGTGTAGGGTGTAGAGTGTAGGGTATAGAGTGTAGGGTATAGAGTGTAGGGTATAGAGTGTAGAGTGTAGGGATTAGAGTGCAGGGTATAGAGTGTAGAGTATAGAGTGTAGAATGAACGGTATAGAGTGTAGGGTATAGAGTATAGAGTGTAGGGTATAGAGTGTAAAGTGTAGAGTGTAGGGTATAGAGTGTAGAGTGTAGGGTATAGAGTGTAGGGTATAGAGTGTATGGAATAGAGTGTAGGGTATAGAGTGTAGAGTTTAGGGTATAGAGTGTAGGGTATAGAGCGTAGGGTGTAGGGTATAGAGTGTAGGGTATAGAGTGTAGGGTATAGAGTGTAGAGTGTAGGGTATAGAGTGTATGGTATAGAGTGTAGGGTGTAGAGTGTAGGGTATAGAGTGTAGAGTGTAGGGTATAGAGTGTAGAGTGTAGGGTATAGAGTGTAGGGTGTAGAGTGTAGAGTGTAGGGTATAGAAAGTAGGGTATAGAGTGTAAAGTGTATGGTATAGAGTGTAGGGGATAGAGTGTATGGTATAGAGTGTATGGTATAGAGTGTAGGGTAGAGAATGTAGGGTATAGAGTGTAGAGTGTATGGTATATAGTGTAGGGTGTAGAGTGTAGGGTATAGAGTGTAGAGTGTATGGTATAGAGTGTAGGGGATAGAGTGTATGGTATAGAGTGTATGGTATAGAGTGTATGGTATAGATTGTAGGGTATAGAGTGTAGGGTATCGAGTGTAGAGTGTAGGGTGTACAGTGTAGGGTATAGAGTGTAGGGTATAGAGTGTAGGGTATAGAGTGTAGAGTGTTGAGTGTAGGGTATAGAGTGTAGGGTATAGGGTGTAGGGTATAGAGTGTAGGGTGTAGAGTGTAGGGTATAGAGTGTAGGGTATAGAGTGTAGGGTATAGAGTGTAGGGTATAGCGTGTAGGGTATAGAGTGAAGGGTATAGAGTGTAGGGTATAGAGTGTAGGGTATAAAGTGTAGAGTGTAGGGTGTAGAGTGTAGAGTGTAGGGTATAGAGTGGAGGGTATAGAGTGTAGGGTATAGAGTGTATGGTATAGAGTGTAGGGTGTATGGTATAGAGTGCAGGGGATAGAGTGTAGAGTGTGAGGTATAGAGTGTAGGGTATAGAGTGTATGGTATAGAGTGTATGGTATAGATTGTAATGTATAGAGTGTAGGGTATAGAGTGTAGAGTGTAGGGTATAGAGTGTAGAGTGTAGGGTATAGAGTGTAGGGTATAGAGGGTATGATATAGAGTGTATGGTATAGAGTGTATGGTATAGAGTGTACGGTATAGAGTGTAGGGTATAGAGTGTAGAGTGTAGGGTATAGAGTGTAGGGTATAGAGTGTAGGGTGTAGAATTTAGGGTATAGAGTGTAGCGTGTAGGGTATAGAGTGTATGGTATAGAGTGTAGAGTGTAGGGTATAGAGTGTATGGTATAGAGTGTAGGGTGTAGAATGTATGTTATAGAGTGTAGGGTATAGAGTGTATGGTATGGAGATTAGAGTGTAGGGCATATAGTGTATGGTATAGAGTGTATGGTATAGAGTGTAGGGTATAGAGTGTAGAGTGTAGGGTATAGAGTGTATGGTATAGAGTGTAGGGTATAGAGTGTAGAGTGTAGGGTATAGAGTGTAGGGTATAGAGTGTAGGATATAGCGTGTAGGGTATAGAGTGTAGGGTATAGATTGTAGGGTATAGAGTGTAGGGTATAAAGTGTAGAGTGTAGGGTATGGAGTGAATGGTATAGAGTGTAGAGTGTATGGTATAGAGTGTATGGTATAGAGTGTAGGGTGTAGAATGTATGTTATAGAGTGTAGGGTATAGAGTGTATGGTATGGAGATTAGAGTGTAGGGCATAGAGTGTAGGGTATAGAGTGTAGGGTATAGATTGTAGGGTATAGAGTGTAGAGTGTAGGGTATAGAGTGTAGGGTATAGAGTGTATGGTATAGAGTGTAGAGTGTAGGGTATAGAGTGTATAGTGTAGGGTATAGAGTGTAGGGTATAGAGTGTATGGTATAGAGTGTAGGGAATAGAGTGTAGAGTGTATGGTATAGAGTGTAGGGTATAGAGTGTAGAGTGTAGGGTATAGAGTGTAGGGTATAGAGTGTAGGGTATAGAGTGTAGGGTGTAGAGTGTAGGGTATAGAGTGTAGGGTATAGAGTGTAGGGTATAGAGTGTAGAGTGTAGGGATTAGAGTGCAGGGTATAGAGTGTAGAGTATAGAGTGTAGAATGCACGGTATAGAGTGTAGGGTATAGAGTATAGAGTGTAGGGTATAGAGTGTAAAGTGTAGAGTGTAGGGTATAGAGTGTAGAGTGTAGGGTATAGAGTGTAGGGTATAGAGTGTATGGAATAGAGTGTAGGGTATAGAGTGTAGAGTTTAGGGTATAGAGTGTAGGGTATAGAGCGTAGGGTGTAGGGTATAGAGTGTAGGGTATAGAGTGTAGGGTATAGAGTGTAGAGTGTAGGGTATAGAGTGTATGGTATAGAGTGTAGGGTGTAGAGTGTAGGGTATAGAGTGTAGAGTGTAGGGTATAGAGTGTAGAGTGTAGGGTATAGAGTGTAGGGTGTAGAGTGTAGAGTGTAGGGTATAGAAAGTAGGGTATAGAGTGTAAAGTGTATGGTATAGAGTGTAGGGGATAGAGTGTATGGTATAGAGTGTATGGTATAGAGTGTAGGGTAGAGAATGTAGGGTATAGAGTGTAGAGTGTAGGGTATATAGTGTAGGGTGTAGAGTGTAGGGTATAGAGTGTAGGGGATAGAGTGTATGGTATAGAGTGTAGAGTGTAGGGTATAGAGTGTATGGTATAGAGTGTAGGGTGTAGAATGTATGTTATAGAGTGTAGGGTATAGAGTGTATGGTATGGAGATTAGAGTGTAGGGCATATAGTGTATGGTATAGAGTGTATGGTATAGAGTGTAGGGTATAGAGTGTAGAGTGTAGGGTATAGAGTGTATGGTATAGAGTGTAGGGTATAGAGTGTAGAGTGTAGGGTATAGAGTGTAGGGTATAGAGTGTAGGATATAGCGTGTAGGGTATAGAGTGTAGGGTATAGATTGTAGGGTATAGAGTGTAGGGTATAAAGTGTAGAGTGTAGGGTATGGAGTGAATGGTATAGAGTGTAGAGTGTATGGTATAGAGTGTATGGTATAGAGTGTAGGGTGTAGAATGTATGTTATAGAGTGTAGGGTATAGAGTGTATGGTATGGAGATTAGAGTGTAGGGCATAGAGTGTAGGGTATAGAGTGTATGGTATAGAGTGTAGGGTATAGAGTGTAGAGTGTAGGGTATAGAGTGTAGGGTATAGAGTGTAGGATATAGAGTGTATGGTATAGCGTGTAGGTTATAGAGTGTAGAGTGTAGGGTATAGAGTGTAGGGTATAGAGTGTATTGTAAAGAGTGTAAGGTATAGATTGTAAGGTATAGAGTGTATAGCGTAGAGTATAGAGTGTAGGGTATAGAGTGTATGGTGTAGAGTGTAGGGTATAGAGTGTATAGTGTAGGGTATAGAGTGTAGGGTATAGAGTGTAGAGTGTGGGGTATAGAGTGTATGGTATAGAGTGTATGGTGTAGAGTGTATGGTATAGAGTGTAGGGTATAGAGTGTATGGAATAGAGTGTAGGGTATAGAGTGTAGATTGTAGGGTATAGAGTGTAGGGTGTAGAGTGTAGGGTATAGAGTGTAGGGTATAGATTGTAGGGTATAGAGTGTAGAGTGTAGGGTATAGAGTGTAGGGTATAGAGTGTATGGTATAGAGTGTAGAGTGTAGGGTATAGAGTGTATAGTGTAGGGTATAGAGTGTATGGTATAGAGTGTAGGGAATAGAGTGTAGAGTGTATGGTATAGAGTGTAGGGTATAGAGTGTAGAGTGTAGGGTACAGAGTGTAGGGTATAGAGTGTAGGGTATAGAGTGTAGGGTGTAGAGTGTAGGGTATAGAGTGTAGGGTATAGAGTGTAGGGTATAGAGTGTAGAGTGTAGGGATTAGAGTGCAGGGTATAGAGTGTAGAGTATAGAGTGTAGAATGCACGGTATAGAGTGTAGGGTATAGAGTATAGAGTGTAGGGTATAGAGTGTAAAGTGTAGAGTGTAGGGTATAGAGTGTAGAGTGTAGGGTATAGAGTGTAGGGTATAGAGTGTATGGAATAGAGTGTAGGGTATAGAGTGTAGAGTTTAGGGTATAGAGTGTAGGGTATAGAGCGTAGGGTGTAGGGTATAGAGTGTAGGGTATAGAGTGTAGGGTATAGAGTGTAGAGTGTAGGGTATAGAGTGTATGGTATAGAGTGTAGGGTGTAGAGTGTAGGGTATAGAGTGTAGAGTGTAGGGTATAGAGTGTAGAGTGTAGGGTATAGAGTGTAGGGTGTAGAGTGTAGAGTGTAGGGTATAGAAAGTAGGGTATAGAGTGTAAAGTGTATGGTATAGAGTGTAGGGGATAGAGTGTATGGTATAGAGTGTATGGTATAGAGTGTAGGGTAGAGAATGTAGGGTATAGAGTGTAGAGTGTAGGGTATATAGTGTAGGGTGTAGAGTGTAGGGTATAGAGTGTAGGGGATAGAGTGTATGGTATAGAGTGTAGAGTGTAGGGTATAGAGTGTATGGTATAGAGTGTAGGGTGTAGAATGTATGTTATAGAGTGTAGGGTATAGAGTGTATGGTATGGAGATTAGAGTGTAGGGCATATAGTGTATGGTATAGAGTGTATGGTATAGAGTGTAGGGTATAGAGTGTAGAGTGTAGGGTATAGAGTGTATGGTATAGAGTGTAGGGTATAGAGTGTAGAGTGTAGGGTATAGAGTGTAGGGTATAGAGTGTAGGATATAGCGTGTAGGGTATAGAGTGTAGGGTATAGATTGTAGGGTATAGAGTGTAGGGTATAAAGTGTAGAGTGTAGGGTATGGAGTGAATGGTATAGAGTGTAGAGTGTATGGTATAGAGTGTATGGTATAGAGTGTAGGGTGTAGAATGTATGTTATAGAGTGTAGGGTATAGAGTGTATGGTATGGAGATTAGAGTGTAGGGCATAGAGTGTAGGGTATAGAGTGTATGGTATAGAGTGTAGGGTATAGAGTGTAGAGTGTAGGGTATAGAGTGTAGGGTATAGAGTGTAGGATATAGAGTGTATGGTATAGCGTGTAGGTTATAGAGTGTAGAGTGTAGGGTATAGAGTGTAGGGTATAGAGTGTATTGTAAAGAGTGTAAGGTATAGATTGTAAGGTATAGAGTGTATAGCGTAGAGTATAGAGTGTAGGGTATAGAGTGTATGGTGTAGAGTGTAGGGTATAGAGTGTATAGTGTAGGGTATAGAGTGTAGGGTATAGAGTGTAGAGTGTGGGGTATAGAGTGTATGGTATAGAATGTATGGTGTAGAGTGTATGGTATAGAGTGTAGGGTATAGAGTGTATGGAATAGAGTGTAGGGTATAGAGTGTAGACTGTAGGGTATAGAGTATAGGGTGTAGAGTGTAGGGTATAGAGTGTAGGGTATAGATTGTAGGGTATAGAGTGTAGAGTGTAGGGTATAGAGTGTAGGGTATAGAGTGTATGGTATAGAGTGTAGAGTGTAGGGTATAGAGTGTATAGTGTAGGGTATAGAGTGTAGGGTATAGAGTGTATGGTATAGAGTGTAGGGAATAGAGTGTAGAGTGTATGGTATAGAGTGTAGGGTATAGAGTGTAGAGTGTAGGGTATAGAGTGTAGGGTATAGAGTGTAGGGTATAGAGTGTAGGGTGTAGAGTGTAGGGTATAGAGTGTAGGGTATAGAGTGTAGGGTATAGAGTGTAGAGTGTAGGGTATAGAGTGTAGGGTATAGAGTGTATTGTAAAGAGTGTAAGGTATAGATTGTAAGGTATAGAGTGTATAGCGTAGAGTATAGAGTGTAGGGTATAGAGTGTATGGTGTAGAGTGTAGGGTATAGAGTGTATAGTGTAGGGTATAGAGTGTAGGGTATAGAGTGTAGAGTGTGGGGTATAGAGTGTATGGTATAGAATGTATGGTGTAGAGTGTATGGTATAGAGTGTAGGGTATAGAGTGTATGGAATAGAGTGTAGGGTATAGAGTGTAGATTGTAGGGTATAGAGTATAGGGTGTAGAGTGTAGGGTATAGAGTGTAGGGTATAGATTGTAGGGTATAGAGTGTAGAGTGTAGGGTATAGAGTGTATAGTGTAGGGTATAGAGTGTAGGGTATAGAGTGTATGGTATAGAGTGTAGGGAATAGAGTGTAGAGTGTATGGTATAGAGTGTAGGGTATAGAGTGTAGAGTGTAGGGTATAGAGTGTAGGGTATAGAGTGTAGGGTATAGAGTGTAGGGTGTAGAGTGTAGGGAATAGAGTGTAGAGTGTATGGTATAGAGTGTAGGGTATAGAGTGTAGAGTGTAGGGTATAGAGTGTAGGGTATAGAGTGTAGGGTATAGAGTGTAGGGTGTAGAGTGTAGGGTATAGAGTGTAGGGTATAGAGTGTAGGGTATAGAGTGTAGAGTGTAGGGATTAGAGTGCAGGGTATAGAGTGTAGAGTATAGAGTGTAGAATGCACGGTATAGAGTGTAGGGTATAGAGTATAGAGTGTAGGGTATAGAGTGTAAAGTGTAGAGTGTAGGGTATAGAGTGTAGAGTGTAGGGTATAGAGTGTAGGGTATAGAGTGTATGGAATAGAGTGTAGGGTATAGAGTGTAGAGTTTAGGGTATAGAGTGTAGGGTATAGAGCGTAGGGTGTAGGGTATAGAGTGTAGGGTATAGAGTGTAGGCTATAGAGTGTAGAGTGTAGGGTATAGAGTGTATGGTATAGAGTGTAGGGTGTAGAGTGTAGGGTATAGAGTGTAGAGTGTAGGGTATAGAGTGTAGAGTGTAGGGTATAGAGTGTAGGGTGTAGAGTGTAGAGTGTAGGGTATAGAAAGTAGGGTATAGAGTGTAAAGTGTATGGTATAGAGTGTAGGGGATAGAGTGTATGGTATAGAGTGTATGGTATAGAGTGTAGGGTAGAGAATGTAGGGTATAGAGTGTAGAGTGTAGGGTATATAGTGTAGGGTGTAGAGTGTAGGGTATAGAGTGTAGAGTGTATGGTATAGAGTGTAGGGGATAGAGTGTATGGTATAGAGTGTATGGTATAGAGTGTATGGTATAGATTGTAGGGTATAGAGTGTAGGGTATCGAGTGTAGAGTGTAGGGTGTAGAGTGTAGGGTATAGAGTGTAGGGTATAGAGTGTAGAGTGTTGAGTGTAGGGTATAGAGTGTAGGGTATAGGGTGTAGGGTATAGAGTGTAGGGTGTAGAGTGTAGGGTATAGAGTGTAGGGTATAGAGTGTAGGGTATAGAGTGTAGGGTATAGCGTGTAGGGTATAGAGTGAAGGGTATAGAGTGTAGGGTATAGAGTGTAGGGTATAAAGTGTAGAGTGTAGGGTGTAGAGTGTAGAGTGTAGGGTATAGAGTGGAGGGTATAGAGTGTAGGGTATAGAGTGTAGGGTATAAAGTGTAGAGTGTAGGGTATAGAGTGTAGGGTATAGAGTGTAGAGTGTAGGGTATAGAGTGTAGGGTATAGAGTGTAGGGTATAGAGTGTATGGTATAGAGTGTAGGGTATAGAGTGTAGGGTATAAAGTGTAGAGTGTAGGGTATAGAGTGTAGGGTATAGAGTGTAGGGTATAGAGTGTAGGGTATAGAGTGTAGAGTGTAGGGTATAGAGTGTAGGGTATAGAGTGTAGGGTATAGAGTGTAGGGTATAAAGTGTAGAGTGTAGGGTATAGAGTGTAGGGTATAGAGTGTAGGGTATAGAGTGTAGAGTGTAGGGTATAGAGTGTAGGGTATAGAGTGTATGGTATAGAGTGTAGGGTATAGAGTGTAGAGTGTAGGGTATAGAGTGTAGGGTATACTGTGTAGAGTGTAGGGTATAGAGTGTAAGGTATAGAGGGTAGTGCATAGAGTGTATGGTGTAGAGTGTAGGGTATAGAGTGTAGGGTATAGAGTGTATGGTATAGAGTTTAGGGTATAGAGTGTAGGGTATAGAGTGTAAGCTATAAAGTGTAGGGTGTAGCGTGTAGGGTATGGAGTGTAGGGTATAGAGTGTAGGGTATAGAGTGTAGGGTATAGAGTGTAGAGTGTAGGGTATAGAGTGTAGGGTATAGAGTGTAGAGTGTAGGGTATAGAGTGTAGGGTTTAGAGAGTAGGGTATAGAGTGTAGAGTGTAGGGTATAGAGTGTAGAGTGTAGGGTATAGAGTGTAGGGTATAGAGTGTAGAGTGTAGGGTATAGAGTGTAGGGTTTAGAGAGTTGGGTATAGAGTGTAGAGTGTAGGGTATAGAGTATAGAGTGTAGGGTATAGAGTGTAGGGTATAGAGTGTAGAGTGTAGGCTATAGAGTGTAGGGTATAGAGTGTAGAGTGTAGGGTTTAGAGTGTAGTGTATAGATTGTAGGGTATAGAGTGTAGATTGTAGGGTATAGAGTGTAGGGTATAGAGTGTATGGTATAGAGTGTAGAGAGTAGGGTATAGAGTGTATAGTGTAGGGTATAGAGTGTAGGGTATAGAGTGTATGGTATAGAGTGTAGGGAATAGAGTGTAGGCTATAGAGTGTATGATATAGAGTGTAGGGTATAGAGAGTATGGTATAGAGTGTAGGGTATAGAGTGTAGGGTATATTGTGTAGGGTATAGAGTGTATGGTATAGAGTGTATGGTATAGATTGTAGGGTATAGAGTGTAGGGTATAGAGTGTAGAGTGTAGGGTATAGAGTGTAGAGTGTAGGGTATAGAGTGTAGGGTATAGAGTGTAGAGTGTAGGGTATAGAGTGTAGGGTATAGAGTGTAGACTGTATGGTATAGAGTGCAGGGGATAGAGTGTAGAGTGTGAGGTATAGAGTGTAGGGTATAGAGTGTATGGTATAGCGTGTATGGTATAGATTGTAGGGTATAGAGTGTAGGGTATAGAGTGTAGAGTGTAGGGTATAGAGTGTAGAGTGTAGGGTATAGAGTGTAGGGTATAGAGTGTAGGGTATAGATTGTAGGGTATAGAGTGTAGGGTATAGAGTGTAGAGTGTAGGGTATAGAGTGTAGAGTGTAGGGTATAGAGTGTAGGGTATAGAGTGTAGAGTGTAGGGTATAGAGTGTAGGGTATAGAGTGTAGAGTGTATGGTATAGAGTGCAGGGGATATAGTGTAGAGTGTGAGGTATAGAGTGTAGGGTACAGAGTGTATGGTATAGAGTGTAGGGTATAGAGTGTATGGTACAGAGTGTAGCGTATAGAGTGTAGAGTGTAGGGTATAGAGTGTAGGTTGTAGAGTGTATGGTATAGAGTGTATGGTATAGATTGTAGGGTATAGAGTGTAGGGTATAGAGTGTAGAGTGTAGGGTATAGAGTGTAGAGTGTAGGGTATAGAGTGTAGAGTGTAGGGTATAGAGTGTAGGGTATAGAGTGTAGAGTGTAGGATATAGAGTGTAGGGTATAGAGTGTAGAGTGTGTGTTATAGAGTGCAGGGGATAGAGTGTAGAGTGTGAGGTATAGAGTGTAGGGTATAGAGTGTATGGTATAGAGTGTATGGTATAGATTGTAGGGTATAGAGTGTAGGGTATAGAGTGTAGAGTGTAGGGTATAGAGTGTAGAGTGTAGGGTATAGAGTGTATGGTATAGAGTGTATGGTATAGATTGTAGGGTATAGAGTGTAGGGTATAGAGTGTAGAGTGTAGAGTATAGAGTGTAGAGTGTAGGGTATAGAGTGTAGGGTATAGAGTGTAGAGTGTAGGGTATAGAGTGTAGAGTATAGAGTGTAGAGTGTATGGTATAGAGTGCAGGGGATAGAGTGTAGAGTGTAGGGTATAGAGTGTAGGGTATAGAGTGTAGAGTGTAGGGTAGACTTGGGGATCCTAGTTAATGATAAACTTACCTGGAGCAGCCAGTGCCAGGCAGCAGCTGCCAAGGCAAACAGGATCATGGGGTGCATTAAAAGAGGTCTGGATACACATGATGAGAGCATTATACTGCCTCTGTACAAATCCCTAGTTAGACCGCACATGGAGTACTGTGTCCAGTTTTGGGCACCGGTGCTCAGGAAGGATATAATGGAACTAGAGAGAGTACAAAGGAGGGCAACAAAATTAATAAAGGGGATGGGAGAACTACAATACCCAGATAGATTAGCGAAATTAGGATTATTTAGTCTAGAAAAACGACGACTGAGGGGCGATCTAATAACCATGTATAAGTATATAAGGGGACAATACAAATATCTCGCTGAGGATCTGTTTATACCAAGGAAGGTGACGGGCACAAGGGGGCATTCTTTGCGTCTGGAGGAGAGAAGGTTTTTCCACCAACATAGAAGAGGATTCTTTACTGTTAGGGCAGTGAGAATCTGGAATTGCTTGCCTGAGGAGGTGGTGATGGCGAACTCAGTCGAGGGGTTCAAGAGAGGCCTGGATGTCTTCCTGGAGCAGAACAATATTGTATCATACAATTATTAGGTTCTGTAGAAGGACGTAGATCTGGGTATTTATTATGATGGAATATAGGCTGAACTGGATGGACAAATGTCTTTTTTCGGCCTTACTAACTATGTTACTATGTTACTATGTTACTATGTATAGAGTGTAGGGTTTAGAGAGTAGGGTATAGAGTGTAGAGTGTAGGGTATAGAGTGTAGAGTGTAGGGTATAGAGTGTAGGGTGTAGAGTGTAGAGTGTAGGGTATAGAAAGTAGGGTATAGAGTGTAAAGTGTATGGTATAGAGTGTAGGGGAGAGAGTGTATGGTATAGAGTGTATGGTATAGAGTGTAGGGTAGAGAATGTAGGGTATAGAGTGTAGAGTGTAGGGTATATAGTGTAGGGTGTAGAGTGTAGGGTATAGAGTGTAGAGTGTATGGTATAGAGTGTAGGGGATAGAGTGTATGGTATAGAGTGTATGGTATAGAGTGTATGGTATAGATTGTAGGGTATAGAGTGTAGGGTATCGAGTGTAGAGTGTAGGGTGTAGAGTGTAGGGTATAGAGTGTAGGGTATAGAGTGTAGGGTATAGAGTGTAGAGTGTTGAGTGTAGGGTATAGAGTGTAGGGTATAGGGTGTAGGGTATAGAGTGTAGGGTGTAGAGTGTAGGGTATAGAGTGTAGGGTATAGAGTGTAGGGTATAGCGTGTAGGGTATAGAGTGAAGGGTATAGAGTGTAGGGTATAGAGTGTAAGGTATAAAGTGTAGAGTGTAGGGTGTAGAGTGTAGAGTGTAGGGTATAGAGTGGAGGGTATAGAGTGTAGGGTATAGAGTGTAGGGTATAAAGTGTAGAGTGTAGGGTATAGAGTGTAGGGTATAGAGTGTAGAGTGTAGGGTATAGAGTGTAGGGTATAGAGTGTAGGGTATAGAGTGTATGGTATAGAGTGTAGGGTATAGAGTGTAGATTGTAGGGTATAGAGTGTAGGGTGTAGAGTGTAGGGTATAGAGTGTAGGGTATAGATTGTAGGGTATAGAGTGTAGAGTGTAGGGTATAGAGTGTAGGGTATAGAGTGTATGGTATAGAGTGTAGAGTGTAGGGTATAGAGTGTATAGTGTAGGGTATAGAGTGTATGGTATAGAGTGTAGGGAATAGAGTGTAGAGTGTATGGTATAGAGTGTAGGGTATAGAGTGTAGAGTGTAGGGTACAGAGTGTAGGGTATAGAGTGTAGGGTATAGAGTGTAGGGTGTAGAGTGTAGGGTATAGAGTGTAGGGTATAGAGTGTAGGGTATAGAGTGTAGAGTGTAGGGATTAGAGTGCAGGGTATAGAGTGTAGAGTATAGAGTGTAGAATGCACGGTATAGAGTGTAGGGTATAGAGTATAGAGTGTAGGGTATAGAGTGTAAAGTGTAGAGTGTAGGGTATAGAGTGTAGAGTGTAGGGTATAGAGTGTAGGGTATAGAGTGTATGGAATAGAGTGTAGGGTATAGAGTGTAGAGTTTAGGGTATAGAGTGTAGGGTATAGAGCGTAGGGTGTAGGGTATAGAGTGTAGGGTATAGAGTGTAGGGTATAGAGTGTAGAGTGTAGGGTATAGAGTGTATGGTATAGAGTGTAGGGTGTAGAGTGTAGGGTATAGAGTGTAGAGTGTAGGGTATAGAGTGTAGAGTGTAGGGTATAGAGTGTAGGGTGTAGAGTGTAGAGTGTAGGGTATAGAAAGTAGGGTATAGAGTGTAAAGTGTATGGTATAGAGTGTAGGGGATAGAGTGTATGGTATAGAGTGTATGGTATAGAGTGTAGGGTAGAGAATGTAGGGTATAGAGTGTAGAGTGTAGGGTATATAGTGTAGGGTGTAGAGTGTAGGGTATAGAGTGTAGGGGATAGAGTGTATGGTATAGAGTGTAGAGTGTAGGGTATAGAGTGTATGGTATAGAGTGTAGGGTGTAGAATGTATGTTATAGAGTGTAGGGTATAGAGTGTATGGTATGGAGATTAGAGTGTAGGGCATATAGTGTATGGTATAGAGTGTATGGTATAGAGTGTAGGGTATAGAGTGTAGAGTGTAGGGTATAGAGTGTATGGTATAGAGTGTAGGGTATAGAGTGTAGAGTGTAGGGTATAGAGTGTAGGGTATAGAGTGTAGGATATAGCGTGTAGGGTATAGAGTGTAGGGTATAGATTGTAGGGTATAGAGTGTAGGGTATAAAGTGTAGAGTGTAGGGTATGGAGTGAATGGTATAGAGTGTAGAGTGTATGGTATAGAGTGTATGGTATAGAGTGTAGGGTGTAGAATGTATGTTATAGAGTGTAGGGTATAGAGTGTATGGTATGGAGATTAGAGTGTAGGGCATAGAGTGTAGGGTATAGAGTGTATGGTATAGAGTGTAGGGTATAGAGTGTAGAGTGTAGGGTATAGAGTGTAGGGTATAGAGTGTAGGATATAGAGTGTATGGTATAGCGTGTAGGTTATAGAGTGTAGAGTGTAGGGTATAGAGTGTAGGGTATAGAGTGTATTGTAAAGAGTGTAAGGTATAGATTGTAAGGTATAGAGTGTATAGCGTAGAGTATAGAGTGTAGGGTATAGAGTGTATGGTGTAGAGTGTAGGGTATAGAGTGTATAGTGTAGGGTATAGAGTGTAGGGTATAGAGTGTAGAGTGTGGGGTATAGAGTGTATGGTATAGAATGTATGGTGTAGAGTGTATGGTATAGAGTGTAGGGTATAGAGTGTATGGAATAGAGTGTAGGGTATAGAGTGTAGATTGTAGGGTAAAGAGTATAGGGTGTAGAGTGTAGGGTATAGAGTGTAGGGTATAGATTGTAGGGTATAGAGTGTAGAGTGTAGGGTATAGAGTGTAGGGTATAGAGTGTATGGTATAGAGTGTAGAGTGTAGGGTATAGAGTGTATAGTGTAGGGTATAGAGTGTAGGGTATAGAGTGTATGGTATAGAGTGTAGGGAATAGAGTGTAGAGTGTATGGTATAGAGTGTAGGGTATAGAGTGTAGAGTGTAGGGTATAGAGTGTAGGGTATAGAGTGTAGGGTATAGAGTGTAGGGTGTAGAGTGTAGGGTATAGAGTGTAGGGTATAGAGTGTAGGGTATAGAGTGTAGAGTGTAGGGTATAGAGTGTAGGGTATAGAGTGTATTGTAAAGAGTGTAAGGTATAGATTGTAAGGTATAGAGTGTATAGCGTAGAGTATAGAGTGTAGGGTATAGAGTGTATGGTGTAGAGTGTAGGGTATAGAGTGTATAGTGTAGGGTATAGAGTGTAGGGTATAGAGTGTAGAGTGTGGGGTATAGAGTGTATGGTATAGAATGTATGGTGTAGAGTGTATGGTATAGAGTGTAGGGTATAGAGTGTATGGAATAGAGTGTAGGGTATAGAGTGTAGATTGTAGGGTATAGAGTATAGGGTGTAGAGTGTAGGGTATAGAGTGTAGGGTATAGATTGTAGGGTATAGAGTGTAGAGTGTAGGGTATAGAGTGTATAGTGTAGGGTATAGAGTGTAGGGTATAGAGTGTATGGTATAGAGTGTAGGGAATAGAGTGTAGAGTGTATGGTATAGAGTGTAGGGTATAGAGTGTAGAGTGTAGGGTATAGAGTGTAGGGTATAGAGTGTAGGGTATAGAGTGTAGGGTGTAGAGTGTAGGGAATAGAGTGTAGAGTGTATGGTATAGAGTGTAGGGTATAGAGTGTAGAGTGTAGGGTATAGAGTGTAGGGTATAGAGTGTAGGGTATAGAGTGTAGGGTGTAGAGTGTAGGGTATAGAGTGTAGGGTATAGAGTGTAGGGTATAGAGTGTAGAGTGTAGGGATTAGAGTGCAGGGTATAGAGTGTAGAGTATAGAGTGTAGAATGCACGGTATAGAGTGTAGGGTATAGAGTATAGAGTGTAGGGTATAGAGTGTAAAGTGTAGAGTGTAGGGTATAGAGTGTAGTGTGTAGGGTATAGAGTGTAGGGTATAGAGTGTATGGAATAGAGTGTAGGGTATAGAGTGTAGAGTTTAGGGTATAGAGTGTAGGGTATAGAGCGTAGGGTGTAGGGTATAGAGTGTAGGGTATAGAGTGTAGGCTATAGAGTGTAGAGTGTAGGGTATAGAGTGTATGGTATAGAGTGTAGGGTGTAGAGTGTAGGGTATAGAGTGTAGAGTGTAGGGTATAGAGTGTAGAGTGTAGGGTATAGAGTGTAGGGTGTAGAGTGTAGAGTGTAGGGTATAGAAAGTAGGGTATAGAGTGTAAAGTGTATGGTATAGAGTGTAGAGGATAGAGTGTATGGTATAGAGTGTATGGTATAGAGTGTAGGGTAGAGAATGTAGGGTATAGAGTGTAGAGTGTAGGGTATATAGTGTAGGGTGTAGAGTGTAGGGTATAGAGTGTAGAGTGTATGGTATAGAGTGTAGGGGATAGAGTGTATGGTATAGAGTGTATGGTATAGAGTGTATGGTATAGATTGTAGGGTATAGAGTGTAGGGTATCGAGTGTAGAGTGTAGGGTGTAGAGTGTAGGGTATAGAGTGTAGGGTATAGAGTGTAGAGTATTGAGTGTAGGGTATAGAGTGTAGGGTATAGGGTGTAGGGTATAGAGTGTAGGGTGTAGAGTGTAGGGTATAGAGTGTAGGGTATAGAGTGTAGGGTATAGAGTGTAGGGTATAGCGTGTAGGGTATAGAGTGAAGGGTATAGAGTGTAGGGTATAGAGTGTAGGGTATAAAGTGTAGAGTGTAGGGTGTAGAGTGTAGAGTGTAGGGTATAGAGTGGAGGGTATAGAGTGTAGGGTATAGAGTGTAGGGTATAAAGTGTAGAGTGTAGGGTATAGAGTGTAGGGTATAGAGTGTAGAGTGTAGGGTATAGAGTGTAGGGTATAGAGTGTAGGGTATAGAGTGTATGGTATAGAGTGTAGGGTATAGAGTGTAGGGTATAAAGTGTAGAGTGTAGGGTATAGAGTGTAGGGTATAGAGTGTAGGGTATAGAGTGTAGGGTATAGAGTGTAGAGTGTAGGGTATAGAGTGTAGGGTATAGAGTGTAGGGTATAGAGTGTAGGGTATAAAGTGTAGAGTGTAGGGTATAGAGTGTAGGGTATAGAGTGTAGGGTATAGAGTGTAGAGTGTAGGGTATAGAGTGTAGGGTATAGAGTGTAAAGTGTATGGTATAGAGTGTAGGGGATAGAGTGTATGGTATAGAGTGTATGGTATAGAGTGTAGGGTAGAGAATGTAGGGTATAGAGTGTAGAGTGTAGGGTATATAGTGTAGGGTGTAGAGTGTAGGGTATAGAGTGTAGGGGATAGAGTGTATGGTATAGAGTGTAGAGTGTAGGGTATAGAGTGTATGGTATAGAGTGTAGGGTGTAGAATGTATGTTATAGAGTGTAGGGTATAGAGTGTATGGTATGGAGATTAGAGTGTAGGGCATATAGTGTATGGTATAGAGTGTATGGTATAGAGTGTAGGGTATAGAGTGTAGAGTGTAGGGTATAGAGTGTATGGTATAGAGTGTAGGGTATAGAGTGTAGAGTGTAGGGTATAGAGTGTAGGGTATAGAGTGTAGGATATAGCGTGTAGGGTATAGAGTGTAGGGTATAGATTGTAGGGTATAGAGTGTAGGGTATAAAGTGTAGAGTGTAGGGTATGGAGTGAATGGTATAGAGTGTAGAGTGTATGGTATAGAGTGTATGGTATAGAGTGTAGGGTGTAGAATGTATGTTATAGAGTGTAGGGTATAGAGTGTATGGTATGGAGATTAGAGTGTAGGGCATAGAGTGTAGGGTATAGAGTGTATGGTATAGAGTGTAGGGTATAGAGTGTAGAGTGTAGGGTATAGAGTGTAGGGTATAGAGTGTAGGATATAGAGTGTATGGTATAGCGTGTAGGTTATAGAGTGTAGAGTGTAGGGTATAGAGTGTAGGGTATAGAGTGTATTGTAAAGAGTGTAAGGTATAGATTGTAAGGTATAGAGTGTATAGCGTAGAGTATAGAGTGTAGGGTATAGAGTGTATGGTGTAGAGTGTAGGGTATAGAGTGTATAGTGTAGGGTATAGAGTGTAGGGTATAGAGTGTAGAGTGTGGGGTATAGAGTGAATGGTATAGAATGTATGGTGTAGAGTGTATGGTATAGAGTGTAGGGTATAGAGTGTATGGAATAGAGTGTAGGGTATAGAGTGTAGATTGTAGGGTATAGAGTATAGGGTGTAGAGTGTAGGGTATAGAGTGTAGGGTATAGATTGTAGGGTATAGAGTGTAGAGTGTAGGGTATAGAGTGTAGGGTATAGAGTGTATGGTATAGAGTGTAGAGTGTAGGGTATAGAGTGTATAGTGTAGGGTATAGAGTGTAGGGTATAGAGTGTATGGTATAGAGTGTAGGGAATAGAGTGTAGAGTGTATGGTATAGAGTGTAGGGTATAGAGTGTAGAGTGTAGGGTATAGAGTGTAGGGTATAGAGTGTAGGGTATAGAGTGTAGGGTGTAGAGTGTAGGGTATAGAGTGTAGGGTATAGAGTGTAGGGTATAGAGTGTAGAGTGTAGGGTATAGAGTGTAGGGTATAGAGTGTATTGTAAAGAGTGTAAGGTATAGATTGTAAGGTATAGAGTGTATAGCGTAGAGTATAGAGTGTAGGGTATAGAGTGTATGGTGTAGAGTGTAGGGTATAGAGTGTATAGTGTAGGGTATAGAGTGTAGGGTATAGAGTGTAGAGTGTGGGGTATAGAGTGTATGGTATAGAATGTATGGTGTAGAGTGTATGGTATAGAGTGTAGGGTATAGAGTGTATGGAATAGAGTGTAGGGTATAGAGTGTAGATTGTAGGGTATAGAGTATAGGGTGTAGAGTGTAGGGTATAGAGTGTAGGGTATAGATTGTAGGGTATAGAGTGTAGAGTGTAGGGTATAGAGTGTATAGTGTAGGGTATAGAGTGTAGGGTATAGAGTGTATGGTATAGAGTGTAGGGAATAGAGTGTAGAGTGTATGGTATAGAGTGTAGGGTATAGAGTGTAGAGTGTAGGGTATAGAGTGTAGGGTATAGAGTGTAGGGTATAGAGTGTAGGGTGTAGAGTGTAGGGAATAGAGTGTAGAGTGTATGGTATAGAGTGTAGGGTATAGAGTGTAGAGTGTAGGGTATAGAGTGTAGGGTATAGAGTGTAGGGTATAGAGTGTAGGGTGTAGAGTGTAGGGTATAGAGTGTAGGGTATAGAGTGTAGGGTATAGAGTGTAGAGTGTAGGGATTAGAGTGCAGGGTATAGAGTGTAGAGTATTGAGTGTAGAATGCACGGTATAGAGTGTAGGGTATAGAGTATAGAGTGTAGGGTATAGAGTGTAAAGTGTAGAGTGTAGGGTATAGAGTGTAGAGTGTAGGGTATAGAGTGTAGGGTATAGAGTGTATGGAATAGAGTGTAGGGTATAGAGTGTAGAGTTTAGGGTATAGAGTGTAGGGTATAGAGCGTAGGGTGTAGGGTATAGAGTGTAGGGTATAGAGTGTAGGCTATAGAGTGTAGAGTGTAGGGTATAGAGTGTATGGTATAGAGTGTAGGGTGTAGAGTGTAGGGTATAGAGTGTAGAGTGTAGGGTATAGAGTGTAGAGTGTAGGGTATAGAGTGTAGGGTGTAGAGTGTAGAGTGTAGGGTATAGAAAGTAGGGTATAGAGTGTAAAGTGTATGGTATAGAGTGTAGGGGATAGAGTGTATGGTATAGAGTGTATGGTATAGAGTGTAGGGTAGAGAATGTAGGGTATAGAGTGTAGAGTGTAGGGTATATAGTGTAGGGTGTAGAGTGTAGGGTATAGAGTGTAGAGTGTATGGTATAGAGTGTAGGGGATAGAGTGTATGGTATAGAGTGTATGGTATAGAGTGTATGGTATAGATTGTAGGGTATAGAGTGTAGGGTATCGAGTGTAGAGTGTAGGGTGTAGAGTGTAGGGTATAGAGTGTAGGGTATAGAGTGTAGAGTGTTGAGTGTAGGGTATAGAGTGTAGGGTATAGGGTGTAGGGTATAGAGTGTAGGGTGTAGAGTGTAGGGTATAGAGTGTAGGGTATAGAGTGTAGGGTATAGAGTGTAGGGTATAGCGTGTAGGGTATAGAGTGAAGGGTATAGAGTGTAGGGTATAGAGTGTAGGGTATAAAGTGTAGAGTGTAGGGTGTAGAGTGTAGAGTGTAGGGTATAGAGTGGAGGGTATAGAGTGTAGGGTATAGAGTGTAGGGTATAAAGTGTAGAGTGTAGGGTATAGAGTGTAGGGTATAGAGTGTAGAGTGTAGGGTATAGAGTGTAGGGTATAGAGTGTAGGGTATAGAGTGTATGGTATAGAGTGTAGGGTATAGAGTGTAGGGTATAAAGTGTAGAGTGTAGGGTATAGAGTGTAGGGTATAGAGTGTAGGGTATAGAGTGTAGGGTATAGAGTGTAGAGTGTAGGGTATAGAGTGTAGGGTATAGAGTGTAGGGTATAGAGTGTAGGGTATAAAGTGTAGAGTGTAGGGTATAGAGTGTAGGGTATAGAGTGTAGGGTATAGAGTGTAGAGTGTAGGGTATAGAGTGTAGGGTATAGAGTGTATGGTATAGAGTGTAGGGTATAGAGTGTAGAGTGTAGGGTATAGAGTGTAGGGTATACTGTGTAGAGTGTAGGGTATAGAGTGTAAGGTATAGAGGGTAGTGCATAGAGTGTATGGTGTAGAGTGTAGGGTATAGAGTGTAGGGTATAGAGTGTATGGTATAGAGTTTAGGGTATAGAGTGTAGGGTATAGAGTGTAAGCTATAAAGTGTAGGGTGTAGCGTGTAGGGTATGGAGTGTAGGGTATAGAGTGTAGGGTATAGAGTGTAGGGTATAGAGTGTAGAGTGTAGGGTATAGAGTGTAGGGTATAGAGTGTAGAGTGTAGGGTATAGAGTGTAGGGTTTAGAGAGTAGGGTATAGAGTGTAGAGTGTAGGGTATAGAGTGTAGAGTGTAGGGTATAGAGTGTAGGGTATAGAGTGTAGAGTGTAGGGTATAGAGTGTAGGGTTTAGAGAGTTGGGTATAGAGTGTAGAGTGTAGGGTATAGAGTATAGAGTGTAGGGTATAGAGTGTAGGGTATAGAGTGTAGAGTGTAGGCTATAGAGTGTAGGGTATAGAGTGTAGAGTGTAGGGTTTAGAGTGTAGTGTATAGATTGTAGGGTATAGAGTGTAGATTGTAGGGTATAGAGTGTAGGGTATAGAGTGTATGGTATAGAGTGTAGAGAGTAGGGTATAGAGTGTATAGTGTAGGGTATAGAGTGTAGGGTATAGAGTGTATGGTATAGAGTGTAGGGAATAGAGTGTAGGCTATAGAGTGTATGATATAGAGTGTAGGGTATAGAGAGTATGGTATAGAGTGTAGGGTATAGAGTGTAGGGTATATTGTGTAGGGTATAGAGTGTATGGTATAGAGTGTATGGTATAGATTGTAGGGTATAGAGTGTAGGGTATAGAGTGTAGAGTGTAGGGTATAGAGTGTAGAGTGTAGGGTATAGAGTGTAGGGTATAGAGTGTAGAGTGTAGGGTATAGAGTGTAGGGTATAGAGTGTAGACTGTATGGTATAGAGTGCAGGGGATAGAGTGTAGAGTGTGAGGTATAGAGTGTAGGGTATAGAGTGTATGGTATAGCGTGTATGGTATAGATTGTAGGGTATAGAGTGTAGGGTATAGAGTGTAGAGTGTAGGGTATAGAGTGTAGAGTGTAGGGTATAGAGTGTAGGGTATAGAGTGTAGGGTATAGATTGTAGGGTATAGAGTGTAGGGTATAGAGTGTAGAGTGTAGGGTATAGAGTGTAGAGTGTAGGGTATAGAGTGTAGGGTATAGAGTGTAGAGTGTAGGGTATAGAGTGTAGGGTATAGAGTGTAGAGTGTATGGTATAGAGTGTAGGGGATAGAGTGTATGGTATAGAGTGTATGGTATAGACTGTATGGTATAGATTGTAGGGTATAGAGTGTAGGGTATCGAGTGTAGAGTGTAGGGTGTAGAGTGTAGGGTATAGAGTGTAGGGTATAGAGTGTAGAGTGTTGAGTGTAGGGTATAGAGTGTAGGGTATAGGGTGTAGGGTATAGAGTGTAGGGTGTAGAGTGTAGGGTATAGAGTGTAGGGTATAGAGTGTAGGGTATAGAGTGTAGGGTATAGCGTGTAGGGTATAGAGTGAAGGGTATAGAGTGTAGGGTATAGAGTGTAGGGTATAAAGTGTAGAGTGTAGGGTGTAGAGTGTAGAGTGTAGGGTATAGAGTGGAGGGTATAGAGTGTAGGGTATAGAGTGTAGGGTATAAAGTGTAGAGTGTAGGGTATAGAGTGTAGGGTATAGAGTGTAGAGTGTAGGGTATAGAGTGTAGGGTATAGAGTGTAGGGTATAGAGTGTATGGTATAGAGTGTAGGGTATAGAGTGTAGGGTATAAAGTGTAGAGTGTAGGGTATAGAGTGTAGGGTATAGAGTGTAGGGTATAGAGTGTAGGGTATAGAGTGTAGAGTGTAGGGTATAGAGTGTAGGGTATAGAGTGTAGGGTATAGAGTGTAGGGTATAAAGTGTAGAGTGTAGGGTATAGAGTGTAGGGTATAGAGTGTAGGGTATAGAGTGTAGAGTGTAGGGTATAGAGTGTAGGGTATAGAGTGTATGGTATAGAGTGTAGGGTATAGAGTGTAGAGTGTAGGGTATAGAGTGTAGGGTATACTGTGTAGAGTGTAGGGTATAGAGTGTAAGGTATAGAGGGTAGTGCATAGAGTGTATGGTGTAGAGTGTAGGGTATAGAGTGTAGGGTATAGAGTGTATGGTATAGAGTTTAGGGTATAGAGTGTAGGGTATAGAGTGTAAGCTATAAAGTGTAGGGTGTAGCGTGTAGGGTATGGAGTGTAGGGTATAGAGTGTAGGGTATAGAGTGTAGGGTATAGAGTGTAGAGTGTAGGGTATAGAGTGTAGGGTATAGAGTGTAGAGTGTAGGGTATAGAGTGTAGGGTTTAGAGAGTAGGGTATAGAGTGTAGAGTGTAGGGTATAGAGTGTAGAGTGTAGGGTATAGAGTGTAGGGTATAGAGTGTAGAGTGTAGGGTATAGAGTGTAGGGTTTAGAGAGTTGGGTATAGAGTGTAGAGTGTAGGGTATAGAGTATAGAGTGTAGGGTATAGAGTGTAGGGTATAGAGTGTAGAGTGTAGGCTATAGAGTGTAGGGTATAGAGTGTAGAGTGTAGGGTTTAGAGTGTAGTGTATAGATTGTAGGGTATAGAGTGTAGATTGTAGGGTATAGAGTGTAGGGTATAGAGTGTATGGTATAGAGTGTAGAGAGTAGGGTATAGAGTGTATAGTGTAGGGTATAGAGTGTAGGGTATAGAGTGTATGGTATAGAGTGTAGGGAATAGAGTGTAGGCTATAGAGTGTATGATATAGAGTGTAGGGTATAGAGAGTATGGTATAGAGTGTAGGGTATAGAGTGTAGGGTATATTGTGTAGGGTATAGAGTGTATGGTATAGAGTGTATGGTATAGATTGTAGGGTATAGAGTGTAGGGTATAGAGTGTAGAGTGTAGGGTATAGAGTGTAGAGTGTAGGGTATAGAGTGTAGGGTATAGAGTGTAGAGTGTAGGGTATAGAGTGTAGGGTATAGAGTGTAGACTGTATGGTATAGAGTGCAGGGGATAGAGTGTAGAGTGTGAGGTATAGAGTGTAGGGTATAGAGTGTATGGTATAGCGTGTATGGTATAGATTGTAGGGTATAGAGTGTAGGGTATAGAGTGTAGAGTGTAGGGTATAGAGTGTAGAGTGTAGGGTATAGAGTGTAGGGTATAGAGTGTAGGGTATAGATTGTAGGGTATAGAGTGTAGGGTATAGAGTGTAGAGTGTAGGGTATAGAGTGTAGAGTGTAGGGTATAGAGTGTAGGGTATAGAGTGTAGAGTGTAGGGTATAGAGTGTAGGGTATAGAGTGTAGAGTGTATGGTATAGAGTGCAGGGGATATAGTGTAGAGTGTGAGGTATAGAGTGTAGGGTACAGAGTGTATGGTATAGAGTGTAGGGTATAGAGTGTATGGTACAGAGTGTAGCGTATAGAGTGTAGAGTGTAGGGTATAGAGTGTAGGTTGTAGAGTGTATGGTATAGAGTGTATGGTATAGATTGTAGGGTATAGAGTGTAGGGTATAGAGTGTAGAGTGTAGGGTATAGAGTGTAGAGTGTAGGGTATAGAGTGTAGAGTGTAGGGTATAGAGTGTAGGGTATAGAGTGTAGAGTGTAGGATATAGAGTGTAGGGTATAGAGTGTAGAGTGTGTGTTATAGAGTGCAGGGGATAGAGTGTAGAGTGTGAGGTATAGAGTGTAGGGTATAGAGTGTATGGTATAGAGTGTATGGTATAGATTGTAGGGTATAGAGTGTAGGGTATAGAGTGTAGAGTGTAGGGTATAGAGTGTAGAGTGTAGGGTATAGAGTGTATGGTATAGAGTGTATGGTATAGATTGTAGGGTATAGAGTGTAGGGTATAGAGTGTAGAGTGTAGAGTATAGAGTGTAGAGTGTAGGGTATAGAGTGTAGGGTATAGAGTGTAGAGTGTAGGGTATAGAGTGTAGAGTATAGAGTGTAGAGTGTATGGTATAGAGTGCAGGGGATAGAGTGTAGAGTGTAGGGTATAGAGTGTAGGGTATAGAGTGTAGAGTGTAGGGTAGACTTGGGGATCCTAGTTAATGATAAACTTACCTGGAGCAGCCAGTGCCAGGCAGCAGCTGCCAAGGCAAACAGGATCATGGGGTGCATTAAAAGAGGTCTGGATACACATGATGAGAGCATTATACTGCCTCTGTACAAATCCCTAGTTAGACCGCACATGGAGTACTGTGTCCAGTTTTGGGCACCGGTGCTCAGGAAGGATATAATGGAACTAGAGAGAGTACAAAGGAGGGCAACAAAATTAATAAAGGGGATGGGAGAACTACAATACCCAGATAGATTAGCGAAATTAGGATTATTTAGTCTAGAAAAAAGACGACTGAGGGGCGATCTAATAACCATGTATAAGTATATAAGGGGACAATACAAATATCTCGCTGAGGATCTGTTTATACCAAGGAAGGTGACGGGCACAAGGGGGCATTCTTTGCGTCTGGAGGAGAGAAGGTTTTTCCACCAACATAGAAGAGGATTCTTTACTGTTAGGGCAGTGAGAATCTGGAATTGCTTGCCTGAGGAGGTGGTGATGGCGAACTCAGTCGAGGGGTTCAAGAGAGGCCTGGATGTCTTCCTGGAGCAGAACAATATTGTATCATACAATTATTAGGTTCTGTAGAAGGACGTAGATCTGGGTATTTATTATGATGGAATATAGGCTGAACTGGATGGACAAATGTCTTTTTTCGGCCTTACTAACTATGTTACTATGTTACTATGTTACTATGTATAGAGTGTAGGGTTTAGAGAGTAGGGTATAGAGTGTAGAGTGTAGGGTATAGAGTGTAGAGTGTAGGGTATAGAGTGTAGGGTGTAGAGTGTAGAGTGTAGGGTATAGAAAGTAGGGTATAGAGTGTAAAGTGTATGGTATAGAGTGTAGGGGAGAGAGTGTATGGTATAGAGTGTATGGTATAGAGTGTAGGGTAGAGAATGTAGGGTATAGAGTGTAGAGTGTAGGGTATATAGTGTAGGGTGTAGAGTGTAGGGTATAGAGTGTAGAGTGTATGGTATAGAGTGTAGGGGATAGAGTGTATGGTATAGAGTGTATGGTATAGAGTGTATGGTATAGATTGTAGGGTATAGAGTGTAGGGTATCGAGTGTAGAGTGAAGGGTGTAGAGTGTAGGGTATAGAGTGTAGGGTATAGAGTGTAGGGTATAGAGTGTAGAGTGTTGAGTGTAGGGTATAGAGTGTAGGGTATAGGGTGTAGGGTATAGAGTGTAGGGTGTAGAGTGTAGGGTATAGAGTGTAGGGTATAGAGTGTAGGGTATAGAGTGTAGGGTATAGCGTGTAGGGTATAGAGTGAAGGGTATAGAGTGTAGGGTATAGAGTGTAAGGTATAAAGTGTAGAGTGTAGGGTGTAGAGTGTAGAGTGTAGGGTATAGAGTGGAGGGTATAGAGTGTAGGGTATAGAGTGTAGGGTATAAAGTGTAGAGTGTAGGGTATAGAGTGTAGGGTATAGAGTGTAGAGTGTAGGGTATAGAGTGTAGGGTATAGAGTGTAGGGTATAGAGTGTATGGTATAGAGTGTAGGGTATAGAGTGTAGGGTATAAAGTGTAGGGTATAGAGTGTAGGGTATAGAGTGTAGGGTATAGAGTGTAGGGTATAGAGTGTAGGGTATAGAGTGTAGAGTGTAGGGTATAGAGTGTAGGGTATAGAGTGTAGGGTATAGAGTGTAGGGTATAAAGTGTAGAGTGTAGGGTATAGAGTGTAGGGTATAGAGTGAAGGGTATAGAGTGTAGAGTGTAGGGTATAGAGTGTAGGGTATAGAGTGTATGGTATAGAGTGTAGGGTATAGAGTGTAGGGTATAGAGTGTAGGGTATACTGTGTAGAGTGTAGGGTATAGAGTGTAAGGTATAGAGGGTAGTGCATAGAGTGTATGGTGTAGAGTGTAGGGTATAGAGTGTAGGGTATAGAGTGTAGGGTATAGAGTGTATGGTATAGAGTTTAGGGTATAGAGTGTAGGGTATAGAGTGTAAGCTATAAAGTGTAGGGTGTAGCGTGTAGGGTATGGAGTGTAGGGTATAGAGTGTAGGGTATAGAGTGTAGGGTATAGAGTGTAGAGTGTAGGGTATAGAGTGTAGGGTATAGAGTGTAGAGTGTAGGGTATAGAGTGTAGGGTTTAGAGAGTAGGGTATAGAGTGTAGAGTGTAGGGTATAGAGTGTAGAGTGTAGGGTATAGAGTGTAGGGTATAGAGTCTAGAGTGTAGGGTATAGAGTGTAGGGTTTAGAGAGTTGGGTATAGAGTGTAGAGTGTAGGGTATAGAGTATAGAGTGTAGGGTATAGAGTGTAGGGTATAGAGTGTAGAGTGTAGGGTATAGAGTGTAGGGTATAGAGTGTAGAGTGTAGGGTTTAGAGTGTAGTGTATAGATTGTAGGGTATAGAGTGTAGATTGTAGGGTATAGAGTGTAGGGTATAGAGTGTATGGTATAGAGTGTAGAGAGTAGGGTATAGAGTGTATAGTGTAGGGTATAGAGTGTAGGGTATAGAGTGTATGGTATAGAGTGTAGGGAATAGAGTGTAGGCTATAGAGTGTATGATATAGAGTGTAGGGTATAGAGAGTATGGTATAGAGTGTAGGGTATAGAGTGTAGGGTATATTGTGTAGGGTATAGAGTGTATGGTATAGAGTGTATGGTATAGATTGTAGGGTATAGAGTGTAGGGTATAGAGTGTAGAGTGTAGGGTATAGAGTGTAGAGTGTAGGGTATAGAGTGTAGGGTATAGAGTGTAGAGTGTAGGGTATAGAGTGTAGGGTATAGAGTGTAGACTGTATGGTATAGAGTGCAGGGGATAGAGTGTAGAGTGTGAGGTATAGAGTGTAGGGTATAGAGTGTATGGTATAGCGTGTATGCTATAGATTGTAGGGTATAGAGTGTAGAGTATAGGGTATAGAGTGTAGAGTGTAGGGTATAGAGTGTAGGGTATAGAGTGTAGGGTATAGATTGTAGGGTATAGAGTGTAGGGTATAGAGTGTAGAGTGTAGGGTATAGAGTGTACAGTGTAGGGTATAGAGTGTAGAGTGTAGGGTATAGAGTGTAGGGTATAGAGTGTAGAGTGTATGGTATAGAGTGCAGGGGATATAGTGTAGAGTGTGAGGTATAGAGTGTAGGGTGCAGAGTGTATGGTATAGAGTGTAGGGTATAGAGTGTATGGTACAGAGTGTAGCGTATAGAGTGTAGAGTGTAGGGTATAGAGTGTAGGTTGTAGAGTGTATGGTATAGAGTGTATGGTATAGATTGTAGGGTATAGAGTGTAGGGTATAGAGTGTAGAGTGTAGGGTATAGAGTGTAGAGTGTAGGGTATAGAGTGTAGAGTGTAGGGTATAGAGTGTAGGGTATAGAGTGTAGAGTGTAGGATATAGAGTGTAGGGTATAGAGTGTAGAGTGTGTGTTATAGAGTGCAGGGGATAGAGTGTAGAGTGTGAGGTATAGAGTGTAGGGTATAGAGTGTATGGTATAGAGTGTATGGTATAGATTGTAGGGTATAGAGTGTAGGGTATAGAGTGTAGAGTGTAGGGTATAGAGTGTAAAGTGTAGGGTATAGAGTGTATGGTATAGAGTGTATGGTATAGATTGTAGGGTATAGAGTGTAGGGTATAGAGTGTAGAGTGTAGAGTATAGAGTGTAGAGTGTAGGGTATAGAGTGTAGGGTATAGAGTGTAGAGTGTAGGGTATAGAGTGTAGAGTATAGAGTGTAGAGTGTATGGTATAGAGTTCAGGGGATAGAGTGTAGAGTGTAGGGTATAGAGTGTAGGGTATAGAGTGTAGAGTGTAGGGTATAGAGAGTAGGGTTTAGAGAGTAGGGTATAGAGTGTAGAGTGTAGGGTATAGAGTGTAGAGTGTAGGGTATAGAGTGTAGGGTATAGAGTGTAGGGTATAGAGTGTAGAGTGTAGGGTATAGAGTGTAGGGTATAGAGTGTATGGTATAGAGTTTAGGGTATAGAGTGTAGGGTATAGAGTGTAAGCTATAAAGTGTAGGGTGTAGCGTGTAGGGTATGGAGTGTAGGGTATAGAGTGTAGGGTATAGAGTGTAGGGTATAGAGTGTAGAGTGTAGGGTATAGAGTGTAGGGTATAGAGTGTAGAGTGTAGGGTATAGAGTGTAGGGTTTAGAGAGTAGGGTATAGAGTGTAGAGTGTAGGGTATAGAGTGTAGAGTGTAGGGTATAGAGTGTAGGGTATAGAGTGTAGAGTGTAGGGTATAGAGTGTAGGGTTTAGAGAGTTGGGTATAGAGTGTAGAGTGTAGGGTATAGAGTATAGAGTGTAGGGTATAGAGTGTAGGGTATAGAGTGTAGAGTGTAGGGTATAGAGTGTAGGGTATAGAGTGTAGAGTGTAGGGTTTAGAGTGTAGTGTATAGATTGTAGGGTATAGAGTGTAGATTGTAGGGTATAGAGTGTAGGGTATAGAGTGTATGGTATAGAGTGTAGAGAGTAGGGTATAGAGTGTATAGTGTAGGGTATAGAGTGTAGGGTATAGAGTGTATGGTATAGAGTGTAGGGAATAGAGTGTAGGCTATAGAGTGTATGATATAGAGTGTAGGGTATAGAGAGTATGGTATAGAGTGTAGGGTATAGAGTGTAGGGTATATTGTGTAGGGTATAGAGTGTATGGTATAGAGTGTATGGCATAGATTGTAGGGTATAGAGTGTAGGGTATAGAGTGTAGAGTGTAGGGTATAGAGTGTAGAGTGTAGGGTATAGAGTGTAGGGTATAGAGTGTAGAGTGTAGGGTATAGAGTGTAGGGTATAGAGTGTAGACAGTATGGTATAGAGTGCAGGGGATAGAGTGTAGAGTGTGAGGTATAGAGTGTAGGGTATAGAGTGTATGGTATAGCGTGTATGGTATAGATTGTAGGGTATAGAGTGTAGGGTATAGAGTGTAGAGTGTAGGGTATAGAGTGTAGAGTGTAGGGTATAGAGTGTAGGGTATAGAGTGTAGGGTATAGATTGTAGGGTATAGAGTGTAGGGTATAGAGTGTAGAGTGTAGGGTATAGAGTGTAGAGTGTAGGGTATAGAGTGTAGGGTATAGAGTGTAGAGTGTAGGGTATAGAGTGTAGGGTATAGAGTGTAGAGTGTATGGTATAGAGTGCAGGGGATATAGTGTAGAGTGTGAGGTATAGAGTGTAGGGTACAGAGTGTATGGTATAGAGTGTAGGGTATAGAGTGTATGGTACAGAGTGTAGCGTATAGAGTGTAGAGTGTAGGGTATAGAGTGTAGGTTGTAGAGTGTATGGTATAGAGTGTATGGTATAGATTGTAGGGTATAGAGTGTAGGGTATAGAGTGTAGAGTGTAGGGTATAGAGTGTAGAGTGTAGGGTATAGAGTGTAGAGTGTAGGGTATAGAGTGTAGGGTATAGAGTGTAGAGTGTAGGATATAGAGTGTAGGGTATAGAGTGTAGAGTGTGTGTTATAGAGTGCAGGGGATAGAGTGTAGAGTGTGAGGTATAGAGTGTAGGGTATAGAGTGTATGGTATAGAGTGTATGGTATAGATTGTAGGGTATAGAGTGTAGGGTATAGAGTGTAGAGTGTAGGGTATAGAGTGTAGAGTGTAGGGTATAGAGTGTATGGTATAGAGTGTATGGTATAGATTGTAGGGTATAGAGTGTAGGGTATAGAGTGTAGAGTGTAGAGTATAGAGTGTAGAGTGTAGGGTATAGAGTGTAGGGTATAGAGTGTAGAGTGTAGGGTATAGAGTGTAGAGTATAGAGTGTAGAGTGTATGGTATAGAGTGCAGGGGATAGAGTGTAGAGTGTAGGGTATAGAGTGTAGGGTATAGAGTGTAGAGTGTAGGGTATAGAGTGTAGGGTTTAGAGAGTAGGGTATAGAGTGTAGAGTGTAGGGTATAGAGTGTAGAGTGTAGGGTATAGAGTGTAGGGTATAGAGTGTAGGGTATAGAGTGTAGAGTGTAGGGTATAGAGTGTAGGGTATAGAGTGTATGGTATAGAGTGTATGGTATAGATTGTAGGGTATAGAGTGTAGGCTATAGAGTGTAGAGTGTAGGGTATAGAGTGTAGGGTATAGAGTGTAGAGTGTAGGGTATAGAGTGTAGGGTATAGAGTGTAGAGTGTATGGTATAGAGTGCAGGGGATATAGTGTAGAGTGTGAGTTATAGAGTGTAGGGTACAGAGTGTATGGTATAGAGTGTAGGGTATAGAGTGTAGGGTACAGAGTGTAGTGTATAGAGTGTAGAGTGTAGGGTATAGAGTGTAGGTTGTAGAGTGTATGGTATAGAGTGTATGGTATAGATTGTAGGGTATAGAGTGTAGGGTATAGAGTGTAGAGTGTAGGGTATAGAGTGTAGAGTGCAGGGTATAGAGTGTAGGGTATAGAGTGTAGAGTGTAGGATATAGAGTGTAGGGTATAGAGTGTAGAGTGTGTGTTATAGAGTGCAGGGGATAGAGTGTAGAGTGTGAGGTATAGAGTGTAGGGTATAGAGTGTATGGTATAGAGTGTATGGTATAGATTGTAGGGCATAGACTGTAGGGTGTAGAGTGTAGGGTATAGAGTGTAGAGTGTAGGGTATAGAGTGTATGGTATAGAGTGTATGGTATAGATTGTAGGGTATAGAGTGTAGGGTATAGAGTGTAGAGTGTAGGGTATCGAGTGTAGAGTGTAGGGTATAGAGTGTAGGGTATAGAGTGTAGAGTGTAGGGTATAGAGTGTAGAGTATAGAGTGTAGAGTGTATGGTATAGAGTGCAGGGGATAGAGTGTAGAGTGTAGGGTATAGAGTGTAGGGTATAGAGTGTAGAGTGTAGGGTATAGAGTGTAGGGTTTAGAGAGTAGGGTTTAGAGTGTAGAGTGTAGGGTATAGAGTGTAGAGTGTAGGGTATAGAGTGTAGGGTATAGAGTGTAGAGTGTAGGGTATAGAGTGTAGTGTTTAGAGAGTTGGGTATAGAGTGTAGAGTGTAGGGTATAGAGTATAGAGTGTAGGGTATAGAGTGTAGGGTATAGAGTGTAGAGTGTAGGGTATAAAGTGTAGAGAGTAGGGTGTAGAGTGTAGGGTATAGAGTGTAGGTTATAGAGTGTAGGGTATAGATTGTAGATTGTAGGATGTAGATTGTAGGTTATAGAGTGTAGGGTATAAAGTGTAGAGAGTAGGGTATAGAGTGTAGAGTATAGAGTGTAGGTTATAGAGTGTAGGGTATAGAGTGTAGGGTATAGAGTGTAGGGTATAGAGTGTAAGGTATTGAGTGTACGGTATAAAGTGTATGTTATAGAGTGTAGGGTATAGAGTGTAGAGTGTAGGGTATAGAGTGTAGGGTATAGAGTTTAGGGTATAGAGTGTATGGTATAGAGTGTAGGGTATAGAGTGTAGAGTGTATGGTATAGAGTGTAGGGTTTAGAGTGTAGGGTATAGAGTGTAGGGTATAGATTGTAGGGTATAGAGTGTAGAGTGTAGGGTATAGAGTGTAGAGTATAGAGTGTAGAGTGTATGGTATAGAGTGCAGGGGATAGAGTGTAGAGTGTAGGGTATAGAGTGTAGGGTATAGAGTGTAGAGTGTAGGGTATAGAGTGTAGGGTTTAGAGAGTAGGGTATAGAGTGTAGAGTGTAGGGTATAGAGTGTAGAGTGTAGGGTATAGAGTGTAGGGTATAGAGTGTAGGGTATAGAGTGTAGAGTGTAGGGTATAGAGTGTAGGGTATAGAGTGTATGGTATAGAGTGTATGGTATAGATTGTAGGGTATAGAGTGTAGGGTATAGAGTGTAGAGTGTAGGGTATAGAGTGTAGGGTATAGAGTGTAGAGTGTAGGGTATAGAGTGTAGGGTATAGAGTGTAGAGTGTATGGTATAGAGTGCAGGGGATATAGTGTAGAGTGTGAGTTATAGAGTGTAGGGTACAGAGTGTATGGTATAGAGTGTAGGGTATAGAGTGTAGGGTACAGAGTGTAGTGTATAGAGTGTAGAGTGTAGGGTATAGAGTGTAGGTTGTAGAGTGTATGGTATAGAGTGTATGGTATAGATTGTAGGGTATAGAGTGTAGGGTATAGAGTGTAGAGTGTAGGGTATAGAGTGTAGAGTGCAGGGTATAGAGTGTAGGGTATAGAGTGTAGAGTGTAGGATATAGAGTGTAGGGTATAGAGTGTAGAGTGTGTGTTATAGAGTGCAGGGGATAGAGTGTAGAGTGTGAGGTATAGAGTGTAGGGTATAGAGTGTATGGTATAGAGTGTATGGTATAGATTGTAGGGCATAGACTGTAGGGTGTAGAGTGTAGGGTATAGAGTGTAGAGTGTAGGGTATAGAGTGTATGGTATAGAGTGTATGGTATAGATTGTAGGGTATAGAGTGTAGGGTATAGAGTGTAGAGTGTAGGGTATCGAGTGTAGAGTGTAGGGTATAGAGTGTAGGGTATAGAGTGTAGAGTGTAGGGTATAGAGTGTAGAGTATAGAGTGTAGAGTGTATGGTATAGAGTGCAGGGGATAGAGTGTAGAGTGTAGGGTATAGAGTGTAGGGTATAGAGTGTAGAGTGTAGGGTATAGAGTGTAGGGTTTAGAGAGTAGGGTTTAGAGTGTAGAGTGTAGGGTATAGAGTGTAGAGTGTAGGGTATAGAGTGTAGGGTATAGAGTGTAGAGTGTAGGGTATAGAGTGTAGTGTTTAGAGAGTTGGGTATAGAGTGTAGAGTGTAGGGTATAGAGTATAGAGTGTAGGGTATAGAGTGTAGGGTATAGAGTGTAGAGTGTAGGGTATAAAGTGTAGAGAGTAGGGTGTAGAGTGTAGGGTATAGAGTGTAGGTTATAGAGTGTAGGGTATAGATTGTAGATTGTAGGATGTAGATTGTAGGTTATAGAGTGTAGGGTATAAAGTGTAGAGAGTAGGGTATAGAGTGTAGAGTATAGAGTGTAGGTTATAGAGTGTAGGGTATAGAGTGTAGGGTATAGAGTGTAGGGTATAGAGTGTAAGGTATTGAGTGTACGGTATAAAGTGTATGTTATAGAGTGTAGGGTATAGAGTGTAGAGTGTAGGGTATAGAGTGTAGGGTATAGAGTTTAGGGTATAGAGTGTATGGTATAGAGTGTAGGGTATAGAGTGTAGAGTGTATGGTATAGAGTGTAGGGTTTAGAGTGTAGGGTATAGAGTGTAGGGTATAGATTGTAGGGTATAGAGTGTAGAGTGTAGGGTATAGAGTGTAGGGTATAGAGTGTATGGTATAGAGTGTAGGGTATAGAGTGTAGAGTGTAGGGAATAGAGTGTAGGGTATACTGTGTAGAGTGTAGGGTATAGAGTGTAAGGTATAGAGGGTAGTGCATAGAGTGTATGGTGTAGAGTGTAGGGTATAGAGTGTAGGGTATAGAGTGTATGGTATAGAGTTTAGGGTATAGAGTGTAGGGTATAGAGTGTAAGCTATAAAGTGTAGGGTGTAGCGTGTAGGGTATGGAGTGTAGGGTATAGAGAGTAGGGTATAAAGTGTAGAGTGTAGGGTATAGAGTGTAGGGTATAGAGTGTAGAGTGTAGGGTATAGAGTGTAGGGTATAGAGTGTAGAGTGTAGGGTTTAGAGTGTAGTGTATAGATTGTAGGGTATAGAGTGTAGATTGTAGGGTATAGAGTGTAGGGTATAGAGTGTATGGTATAGAGTGTAGAGAGTAGGGTATAGAGTGTATAGTTTAGGGTATAGAGTGTAGGGTATAGAGTGTATGGTATAGAGTGTAGGGAATAGAGTGTAGGCTATAGAGTGTATGATATAGAGTGTAGGGTATAGAGAGTATGGTATAGAGTGTAGGGTATAGAGTGTAGGGTATATTGTGTAGGGTATAGAGTGTATGGTATAGAGTGTATGGTATAGATTGTAGGGTATAGAGTGTAGGGAATAGAGTGTAGAGTGTAGGGTATAGAGTGTAGAGTGTAGGGTATAGAGTGTAGGGTATAGAGTGTAGAGTGTAGGGTATAGATTGTAGGGTATAGAGTGTAGACTGTATGGTATAGAGTGCAGGGGATAGAGTGTAGAGTGTGAGGTATAGAGTGTAGGGTATAGAGTGTATGGTATAGCGTGTATGGTATAGATTGTAGGGTATAGAGTGTAGGGTATAGAATGTAGAGTGTAGGGTATAGAGTGTAGAGTGTAGGGTATAGAGTGTAGGGTATAGAGTGTAGGGTATAGATTGTAGGGCATAGAGTGTAGGGTATAGAGTGTAGAGTGTAGGGTATAAAGTGTAGAGTGTAGGGTATAGAGTGTAGGGTATAGAGTGTAGAGTGTAGGGTATAGAGTGTAGGGTATAGAGTGTAGAGTGTATGGTATAGAGTGCAGGGGATATAGTGTAGAGTGTGAGGTATAGAGTGTAGGGTACAGAGTGTATGGTATAGAGTATAGGGTATAGAGTGTATGGTACAGAGTGTAGCGTATAGAGTGTAGAGTGTAGGGTATAGAGTGTAGGTTGTAGAGTGTATGGTATAGAGTGTATGGTATAGATTGTAGGGTATAGAGTGTAGGGTATAGAGTGTAGAGTGTAGGGTATAGAGTGTAGAGTGTAGGGTATAGAGTGTAGGGTATAGAGTGTAGAGTGTAGGATATAGAGTGTAGGGTATAGAGTGTAGAGTGTGTGTTATAGAGTGCAGGGGATAGAGTGTAGAGTGTGAGGTATAGAGTGTAGGGTATAGAGTGTATGGTATAGAGTGTATGGTATAGATTGTAGGGTATAGAGTGTAGGGTATAGAGTGTAGAGTGTAGGGTATAGAGTGTAGGGTTTAGAGTGTAGGGTATAGAGTGTAGGGTTTAGAGTGTAGGGTATAGAGTGTAGGGTATAGATTGTAGGGTATAGAGTGTAGAGTGTAGGGTATAGAGTGTAGGGTATAGAGTGTATGGTATAGAGTGTAGGGTATAGAGTGTAGAGTGTAGGGTATAGAGTGTAGGGTATACTGTGTAGAGTGTAGGGTATAGAGTGTAAGGTATAGAGGGTAGTGCATAGAGTGTATGGTGTAGAGTGTAGGGTATAGAGTGTAGGGTATAGAGTGTATGGTATAGAGTTTAGGGTATAGAGTGTAGGGTATAGAGTGTAAGCTATAAAGTGTAGGGTGTAGCGTGTAGGGTATGGAGTGTAGGGTATAGAGTGTAGGGTATAGAGTGTAGGGTATAGAGTGTAGAGTGTAGGGTATAGAGTGTAGGGTATAGAGTGTAGAGTGTAGGGTATAGAGTGTAGGGTTTAGAGAGTAGGGTATAGAGTGTAGAGTGTAGGGTATAGAGTGTAGAGTGTAGGGTATAGAGTGTAGGGTATAGAGTGTAGAGTGTAGGGTTTAGAGAGTTGGGTATAGAGTGTAGAGTGTAGGGTATAGAGTATAGAGTGTAGGGTATAGAGTGTAGGGTATAGAGTGTAGAGTGTAGGGTATAGAGTGTAGCGTATAGAGTGTAGAGTGTAGGGTTTAGAGTGTAGTGTATAGATTGTAGGGTATAGAGTGTAGATTGTAGGGTATAGAGTGTAGGGTATAGAGTGTATGGTATAGAGTGTAGAGAGTAGGGTATAGAGTGTATAGTGTAGGGTATAGAGTGTAGGGTATAGAGTGTATGGTATAGAGTGTAGGGAATAGAGTGTAGGCTATAGAGTGTATGATATAGAGTGTAGGGTATAGAGAGTATGGTATAGAGTGTAGGGTATAGAGTGTAGGGTATATTGTGTAGGGTATAGAGTGTATGGTATAGAGTGTATGGCATAGATTGTAGGGTATAGAGTGTAGGGTATAGAGTGTAGAGTGTAGGGTATAGAGTGTAGAGTGTAGGGTATAGAGTGTAGGGTATAGAGTGTAGAGTGTAGGGTATAGAGTGTAGGGTATAGAGTGTAGACTGTATGGTATAGAGTGCAGGGGATAGAGTGTAGAGTGTGAGATATAGAGTGTAGGGTATAGAGTGTATGGTATAGCGTGTATGGTATAGATTGTAGGGTATAGAGTGTAGGGTATAGAGTGTAGAGTGTAGGGTATAGAGTGTAGAGTGTAGGGTATAGAGTGTAGGGTATAGAGTGTAGGGTATAGATTGTAGGGTATAGAGTGTAGGGTATAGAGTGTAGAGTGTAGGGTATAGAGTGTAGAGTGTAGGGTATAGAGTGTAGGGTATAGAGTGTAGAGTGTAGGGTATAGAGTGTAGGGTATAGAGTGTAGAGTGTATGGTATAGAGTGCAGGGGATATAGTGTAGAGTGTGAGGTATAGAGTGTAGGGTACAGAGTGTATGGTATAGAGTGTAGGGTATAGAGTGTATGGTACAGAGTGTAGCGTATAGAGTGTAGAGTGTAGGGTATAGAGTGTAGGTTGTAGAGTGTATGGTATAGAGTGTATGGTATAGATTGTAGGGTATAGAGTGTAGGGTATAGAGTGTAGAGTGTAGGGTATAGAGTGTAGAGTGTAGGGTATAGAGTGTAGAGTGTAGGGTATAGAGTGTAGGGTATAGAGTGTAGAGTGTAGGATATAGAGTGTAGGGTATAGAGTGTAGAGTGTGTGTTATAGAGTGCAGGGGATAGAGTGTAGAGTGTGAGGTATAGAGTGTAGGGTATAGAGTGTATGGTATAGAGTGTATGATATAGATTGTAGGGTATAGAGTGTAGGGTATAGAGTGTAGAGTGTAGGGTATAGAGTGTAGAGTGTAGGGTACAGAGTGTATGGTATAGAGTGTATGGTATAGATTGTAGGGTATAGAGTGTAGGGTATAGAGTGTAGAGTGTAGAGTATAGAGTGTAGAGTGTAGGGTATAGAGTGTAGGGTATAGAGTGTAGAGTGTAGGGTATAGAGTGTAGAGTATAGAGTGTAGAGTGTATGGTATAGAGTGCAGGGGATAGAGTGTAGAGTGTAGGGTATAGAGTGTAGGGTATAGAGTGTAGAGTGTAGGGTATAGAGTGTAGGGTTTAGAGAGTAGGGTATAGAGTGTAGAGTGTAGGGTATAGAGTGTAGAGTGTAGGGTATAGAGTGTAGGGTATAGAGTGTAGGGTATAGAGTGTAGAGTGTAGGGTATATAGTGTAGGGTATAGAGTGTATGGTATAGAGTGTATGGTATAGATTGTAGGGTATAGAGTGTAGGGTATAGAGTGTAGAGTGTAGGGTATAGAGTGTAGGGTATAGAGTGTAGAGTGTAGGGTATAGAGTGTAGGGTATAGAGTGTAGAGTGTATGGTATAGAGTGCAGGGGATATAGTGTAGAGTGTGAGTTATAGAGTGTAGGGTACAGAGTGTATGGTATAGACTGTAGGGTATAGAGTGTAGGGTACAGAGTGTAGTGTATAGAGTGTAGAGTGTAGGGTATAGAATGTAGGTTGTAGAGTGTATGGTATAGAGTGTATGGTATAGATTGTAGGGTATAGAGTGTAGGGTATCGAGTGTAGAGTGTAGGGTATAGAGTGTAGAGTGTAGGGTATAGAGTGTAGGGTATAGAGTGTAGAGTGTAGGATATAGAGTGTAGTGTATAGAGTGTAGAGTGTGTGTTATAGAGTGCAGGGGATAGAGTGTAGAGTGTGAGGTATAGAGTGTAGGGTATAGAGTGTATGGTATAGAGTGTATGGTATAGATTGTAGGGCATAGAGTGTAGGGTGTAGAGTGTAGAGTGTAGGGTATAGAGTGTAGAGTGTAGGGTATAGAGTGTATGGTATAGAGTGTATGGTATAGATTGTAGGGTATAGAGTGTAGGGTATAGAGTGTAGAGTGTAGGGTATCGAGTGTAGAGTGTAGGGTATAGAGTGTAGGGTATAGAGTGTAGAGTGTAGGGTATAGAGTGTAGAGTATAGAGTGTAGAGTGTATGGTATAGAGTGCAGGGGATAGAGTGTAGAGTGTAGGGTATAGAGTGTAGGGTATAGAGTGTAGAGTGTAGGGTATAGAGTGTAGGGTTTAGAGAGTAGGGTTTAGAGTGTAGAGTGTAGGGTATAGAGTGTAGAGTGTAGGGTATAGAGTGTAGGGTATAGAGTGTAGGGTATAGAGTGTAGTGTTTAGAGAGTTGGGTATAGAGTGTAGAGTGTAGGGTATAGAGTATAGAGTGTAGGGTATAGAGTGTAGGGTATAGAGTGTAGAGTGTAGGGTATAAAGTGTAGAGAGTAGGGTGTAGAGTGTAGGGTATAGAGTGTAGGTTATAGAGTGTAGGGTATAGATTGTAGATTGTAGGATGTAGATTGTAGGTTATAGAGTGTAGGGTATAAAGTGTAGAGAGTAGGGTATAGAGTGTAGAGTATAGAGTGTAGGTTATAGAGTGTAGGGTATAGAGTGTAGGGTATAGAGTGTAGGGTATAGAGTGTAAGGTATTGAGTGTACGGTATAAAGTGTATGTTATAGAGTGTAGGGTATAGAGTGTAGAGTGTAGGGTATAGAGTGTAGGGTATAGAGTTTAGGGTATAGAGTGTATGGTATAGAGTGTAGGGTATAGAGTGTAGAGTGTAGGGTATAGAGTGTAGGGTATAGAGTGTATGGTATAGAGTGTAGGGTATAGAGTGTAGAGTGTAGGGAATAGAGTGTAGGGTATACTGTGTAGAGTGTAGGGTATAGAGTGTAAGGTATAGAGGGTAGTGCATAGAGTGTATGGTGTAGAGTGTAGGGTATAGAGTGTAGGGTATAGAGTGTATGGTATAGAGTTTAGGGTATAGAGTGTAGGGTATAGAGTGTAAGCTATAAAGTGTAGGGCGTAGCGTGTAGGGTATGGAGTGTAGGGTATAGAGTGTAGGGTATAGAGTGTAGGGTATAGAGTGTAGAGTGTAGGGTATAGAGTGTAGGGTATAGAGTGTAGAGTGTAGGGTATAGAGTGTAGGGTTTAGAGAGTAGGGTATAGAGTGTAGAGTGTAGGGTATAGAGTGTAGAGTGTAGGGTATAGAGTGTAGGGTATAGAGTGTAGAGTGTAGGGTTTAGAGAGTTGGGTATAGAGTGTAGAGTGTAGGGTATAGAGTATAGAGTGTAGGGTATAGAGTGTAGGGTATAGAGTGTAGAGTGTAGGGTATAGAGTGTAGGGTATAGAGTGTAGAGTGTAGGGTTTAGAGTGTAGTGTATAGATTGTAGGGTATAGAGTGTAGATTGTAGGGTATAGAGTGTAGGGTATAGAGTGTATGGTATAGAGTGTAGAGAGTAGGGTATAGAGTGTATAGTGTAGGGTATAGAGTGTAGGGTATAGAGTGTATGGTATAGAGTGTAGGGAATAGAGTGTAGGCTATAGAGTGTATGATATAGAGTGTAGGGTATAGAGAGTATGGTATAGAGTGTAGGGTATAGAGTGTAGGGTATATTGTGTAGGGTATAGAGTGTATGGTATAGAGTGTATGGTATAGATTGTAGGGTATAGAGTGTAGGGTATAGAGTGTAGAGTGTAGGGTATAGAGTGTAGAGTGTAGGGTATAGAGTGTAGGGTATAGAGTGTAGAGTGTAGGGTATAGATTGTAGGGTATAGAGTGTAGACTGTATGGTATAGAGTGCAGGGGATAGAGTGTAGAGTGTGAGGTATAGAGTGTAGGGTATAGAGTGTATGGTATAGCGTGTATGGTATAGATTGTAGGGTATAGAGTGTAGGGTATAGAATGTAGAGTGTAGGGTATAGAGTGTAGAGTGTAGGGTATAGAGTGTAGGGTATAGAGTGTAGGGTATAGATTGTAGGGTATAGAGTGTAGGGTATAGAGTGTAGAGTGTAGGGTATAAAGTGTAGAGTGTAGGGTATAGAGTGTAGGGTATAGAGTGTAGAGTGTAGGGTATAGAGTGTAGGGTATAGAGTGTAGAGTGTATGGTATAGAGTGCAGGGGATATAGTGTAGAGTGTGAGGTATAGAGTGTAGGGTACAGAGTGTATGGTATAGAGTGTAGGGTATAGAGTGTATGGTACAGAGTGTAGCGTATAGAGTGTAGAGTGTAGGGTATAGAGTGTAGGTTGTAGAGTGTATGGTATAGAGTGTATGGTATAGATTGTAGGGTATAGAGTGTAGGGTATAGAGTGTAGAGTGTAGGGTATAGAGTGTAGAGTGTAGGGTATAGAGTGTAGGGTATAGAGTGTAGAGTGTAGGATATAGAGTGTAGGGTATAGAGTGTAGAGTGTGTGTTATAGAGTGCAGGGGATAGAGTGTAGAGTGTGAGGTATAGAGTGTAGGGTATAGAGTGTATGGTATAGAGTGTATGGTATAGATTGTAGGGTATAGAGTGTAGGGTATAGAGTGTAGAGTGTAGGGTATAGAGTGTAGGGTTTAGAGTGTAGGGTATAGAGTGTAGGGTATAGATTGTAGGGTATAGAGTGTAGAGTGTAGGGTATAGAGTGTAGGGTATAGAGTGTATGGTATAGAGTGTAGGGTATAGAGTGTAGAGTGTAGGGTATAGAGTGTAGGGTATACTGTGTAGAGTGTAGGGTATAGAGTGTAAGGTATAGAGGGTAGTGCATAGAGTGTATGGTGTAGAGTGTAGGGTATAGAGTGTAGGGTATAGAGTGTATGGTATAGAGTTTAGGGTATAGAGTGTAGGGTATAGAGTGTAAGCTATAAAGTGTAGGGTGTAGCGTGTAGGGTATGGAGTGTAGGGTATAGAGTGTAGGGTATAGAGTGTAGGGTATAGAGTGTAGAGTGTAGGGTATAGAGTGTAGGGTATAGAGTGTAGAGTGTAGGGTATAGAGTGTAGAGTGTAGGGTATAGAGTGTAGGGTATAGAGTGTAGAGTGTAGGGATTAGAGAGTTGGGTATAGAGTGTAGAGTGTAGGGTATAGAGTATAGAGTGTAGGGTATAGAGTGTAGGGTATAGAGTGTAGAGTGTAGGGTATAGAGTGTAGGGTATAGAGTGTAGAGTGTAGGGTTTAGAGTGTAGTGTATAGATTGTAGGGTATAGAGTGTAGATTGTAGGGTATAGAGTGTAGGGTATAGAGTGTATGGTATAGAGTGTAGAGAGTAGGGTATAGAGTGTATAGTGTAGGGTATAGAGTGTAGGGTATAGAGTGTATGGTATAGAGTGTAGGGAATAGAGTGTAGGCTATAGAGTGTATGATATAGAGTGTAGGGTATAGAGAGTATGGTATAGAGTGTAGGGTATAGAGTGTAGGGTATATTGTGTAGGGTATAGAGTGTATGGTATAGAGTGTATGGTATAGATTGTAGGGTATAGAGTGTAGGATATAGAGTGTAGAGTGTAGGGTATAGAGTGTAGAGTGTAGGGTATAGAGTGTATGGTATAGAGTGTAGAGTGTAGGGTATAGATTGTAGGGTATAGAGTGTAGACTGTATGGTATAGAGTGCAGGGGATAGAGTGTAGAGTGTGAGGTATAGAGTGTAGGGTATAGAGTGTATGGTATAGCGTGTATGGTATAGATTGTAGGGTATAGAGTGTAGGGTATAGAGTGTAGAGTGTAGGGTATAGAGTGTAGAGTGTAGGGTATAGAGTGTAGGGTATAGAGTGTAGGGTATAGATTGTAGGGTATAGAGTGTAGGGTATAGAGTGTAGGGTGTAGGGTATAAAGTGTAGAGTGTAGGGTATAGAGTGTAGGGTATAGAGTGTAGAGTGTAGGGTATAGAGTGTAGGGTATAGAGTGTAGAGTGTATGGTATAGAGTGCAGGGGATATAGTGTAGAGTGTGAGGTATAGAGTGTAGGGTACAGAGTGTATGGTATAGAGTGTAGGGTATAGAGTGTATGGTACAGAGTGTAGCGTATAGAGTGTAGAGTGTAGGGTATAGAGTGTAGGTTGTAGAGTGTATGGTATAGAGTGTATGGTATAGATTGTAGGGTATAGAGTGTAGGGTATAGAGTGTAGAGTGTAGGGTATAGAGTGTAGAGTGTAGGGTATAGAGTGTAGGGTATAGAGTGTAGAGTGTAGGATATAGAGTGTAGGGTATAGAGTGTGGGGTGTGTGTTATAGAGTGCAGGGGATAGAGTGTAGAGTGTGAGGTATAGAGTGTAGGGTATAGAGTGTATGGTATAGAGTGTATGGTATAGATTGTAGGGTATAGAGTGTAGGGTATAGAGTGTAGAGTGTAGGGTATAGAGTGTAGAGTGTAGGGTATAGAGTGTATGGTATAGAGTGTATGGTATAGATTGTAGGGTATAGAGTGTAGGGTATAGAGTGTAGAGTGTAGAGTATAGAGTGTAGAGTGTAGGGTATAGAGTGTAGGGTATAGAGTGTAGAGTGTAGGGTATAGAGTGTAGAGTATAGAGTGTAGAGTGTATGGTATAGAGTGCAGGGGATAGAGTGTAGAGTGTAGGGTATAGAGTGTAGGGTATAGAGTGTAGAGTGTAGGGTATAGAGTGTAGGGTTTAGAGAGTAGGGTATAGAGTGTATAGTGTAGGGTATAGAGTGTAGGGTATAGAGTGTATGGTATAGAGTGTAGGGAATAGAGTGTAGGCTATAGAGTGTATGATATAGAGTGTAGGGTATAGAGTGTATGGTATAGAGTGTAGGGTATAGATTGTAGGGTATAGAGTGTAGGGTATAGAGTGTATGGTATAGAGTGTATGGTATAGATTGTAGGGTATAGAGTGTAGGGTATAGAGTGTAGAGTGTAGGGTATAGAGTGTAGAGTGTAGGGTATAGAGTGTAGGGTATAGAGTGTAGAGTGTAGGGTATAGAGTGTAGGGTATAGAGTGTAGAGTGTATGGTATAGAGTGCAGGGGATAGAGTGTAGAGTGTGAGATATAGAGTGTAGGGTATAGAGTGTATGGTATAGCGTGTATGGTATAGATTGTAGGGTATAGAGTGTAGGGTATACAGTGTAGAGTGTAGGGTATAGAGTGTAGAGTGTAGGGTATAGAGTGTAGGGTATAGAGTGTAGGGTATAGAGTGTAGAGTGTAGGGTATAGAGTGTAGGGTATAGAGTGTATGGTATAGAGTGTATGGTATAGATTGTAGGGTATAGAGTGTAGGGTATAGAGTGTAGAGTGTAGGGTATAGAGTGTAGAGTGTAGGGTATAGAGTGTAGGGTATAGAATGTAGATTGTAGGGTATAGAGTGTAGGGTATAGAGTGTAGAGTGTATGGTATAGAGTGCAGGGGATATAGTGTAGAGTGTGAGGTATAGAGTGTAGGGTACAGAGTGTATGGTATAGAGTGTAGGGTATAGAGTGTAGGGTACAGAGTGTAGTGTATAGAGTGTAGAGTGTAGGGTATAGAGTGTAGGTTGTAGAGTGTATGGTATAGAGTGTATGGTATAGATTGTAGGGTATAGAGTGTAGGGTATAGAGTGTAGAGTGTAGGGTATAGAGTGTAGAGTGTAGGGTATAGAGTGTAGGGTATAGAGTGTAGAGTGTAGGATATAGAGTGTAGGGTATAGAGTGTAGAGTGTGTGTTATAGAGTGCAGGGGATAGAGTGTAGAGTGTGAGGTATAGAGTGTAGGGTATAGAGTGTATGGTATAGAGTGTATGGTATAGATTGTAGGGTATAGAGTGTAGGGTATAGAGTGTAGAGTGTAGGGTATAGAGTGTAGAGTGTAGGGTATAGAGTGTATGGTATAGAGTGTATGGTATAGATTGTAGGGTATAGAGTGTAGGGTATAGAGTGTAGAGTGTAGGGTATAGAGTGTAGAGTGTAGGGTATAGAGTGTAGGGTATAGAGTGTAGGGTATAGAGTGTAGAGTATAGAGTGTAGAGTGTATGGTATAGAGTGCAGGGGATAGAGTGTAGAGTGTATGGTATAGAGTGTATGGTATAGAGTGTAGAGTGTAGGGTATAGAGTGTAGGGTTTAGAGAGTAGGGTATAGAGTGTAGAGTGTAGGGTATAGAGTGTAGAGTGTAGGGTATAGAGTGTAGGGTATAGAGTGTAGAGTGTAGGGTATAGAGTGTAGTGTTTAGATAGTTGGGTATAGAGTGTAGAGTGTAGGGTATAGAGTGTAGGGTATAGAGTGTAGGGTATAGAGTGTAGAGTGTAGGGTATAAAGTGTAGAGAGTAGGGTGTAGAGTGTAGGGTATAGAGTGTAGGTTATAGAGTGTAGGGTATAGATTGTAGATTGTAGGGTGTAGATTGTAGGTTATAGAGTGTAGAGTGTAGGGTATAAAGTGTAGAGAGTAGGGTATAGAGTGTAGGTTATAGAGTGTAGGGTATAGAGTGTAGGGTGTAGAGTGTAGGGTATAGAGTGTAAGGTATAGAGTGTACGGTATAAAGTGTATGTTATAGAGTGTAGGGTATAGAGTGTAGAGTGTAGGGTATAGAGTGTAGGGTATAGAGTGTAGGGTATAGAGTGTATGGTATAGAGTGTAGGGTATAGAGTGTATAGTGTAGGGTACAGAGTGTAGGGTTTAGAGTGTAGGGTATAGAGTGTAGGGTATAGATTGTAGGGTATAGAGTGTAGAGTGTAGGGTATAGAGTGTAGAGTGTAGGGTATAGAGTGTATATTGTAGGGTAAAAAGTGTAGGGTATAGAGAGTATGGTATAGAGTGTAGGGAATAGAGTGTAGAGTGTAGGGAATAGAGTGTAGAGTGTAGGGTATAGAGTGTAGGGTATAGAGTGTAGAGTGTAGGGTATAAAGTGTAGAGAGTAGGGTAAAGAGTGTAGGGTGTAGAGTGTAGGTTATAGAGTGTAGGGTATAGAGTGTAGAGTGTAGGGTATAGAGTGTATGGTATAGAGTGTATGGTATAGATTGTAGGGTATAGAGTGTAGGGTATAGAGTGTAGAGTGTAGGGTATAGAGTGTAGAGTGTAGGGTATAGAGTGTAGGGTATAGAGTGTAGGGTATAGAGTGTAGAGTATAGAGTGTAGAGTGTATGGTATAGAGTGCAGGGGATAGAGTGTAGAGTGTAGGGTATAGAGTGTATGGTATAGAGTGTAGAGTGTAGGGTATAGAGTGTAGGGTTTAGAGAGTAGGGTATAGAGTGTAGAGTGTAGGGTATAGAGTGTAGAGTGTAGGGTATAGAGTGTAGGGTATAGAGTGTAGAGTGTAGGGTATAGAGTGTAGTGTTTAGATAGTTGGGTATAGAGTGTAGAGTGTAGGGTATAGAGTGTAGGGTATAGAGTGTAGGGTATAGAGTGTAGAGTGAAGGGTATAAAGTGTAGAGAGTAGGGTGTAGAGTGTAGCGTATAGAGTGTAGGTTATAGAGTGTAGGGTATAGATTGTAGATTGTAGGGTGTAGATTGTAGGTTATAGAGTGTAGAGTGTAGGGTATAAAGTGTAGAGAGTAGGGTATAGAGTGTAGGTTATAGAGTGTAGGGTATAGAGTGTAGGGTGTAGAGTGTAGGGTATAGAGTGTAAGGTATAGAGTGTACGGTATAAAGTGTATGTTATAGAGTGTAGGGTATAGAGTGTAGAGTGTAGGGTATAGAGTGTAGGGTATAGAGTGTAGGGTATAGAGTGTATGGTATAGAGTGTAGGGTATAGAGTGTATAGTGTAGGGTACAGAGTGTAGGGTTTAGAGTGTAGGGTATAGAGTGTAGGGTATAGATTGTAGGGTATAGAGTGTAGAGTGTAGGGTATAGAGTGTAGGGTATAGAGTGTAGAGTGTAGGGTATAGAGTGTATATTGTAGGGTAAAAAGTGTAGGGTATAGAGAGTATGGTATAGAGTGTAGGGAATAGAGTGTAGAGTGTAGGGAATAGAGTGTAGAGTGTAGGGTATAGACTGTAGGGTATAGAGTGTAGAGTGTAGGGTATAAAGTGTAGAGAGTAGGGTAAAGAGTGTAGGGTGTAGAGTGTAGGTTATAGAGTGTAGGGTATAGAGTGTAGAGTGTAGGGTGTAGAGTGTAGGGTATAGAGTGTAAGGTATAGAGTGTAGGGTATAAAGTGTACGGTATAGAGTGTAGGGTATAGATTGTAGGGTATAGAGTGTAGATTGTAGGGTATAGAGTCTATGGTATAGAGTGTAGAGTGTAGGGTATAGAGTGTATAGTGTAGGGTAAAGAGTGTAGGGTATAGAGTGTATGGTATAGAGTGTAGGGAATAGAGTGTAGAGTGTAGGGTATAGAGTGTATGGTATAGAGTGTAGGGTATAGAGTGTAGAGTGTAGGGTATAGAGTGTAGGGTACAGAGTGTAGGGTATAGAGTGTAGAGTGTAGGGATTAGAGTGTAGGGTATAGAGTGTAGGGTATATAGTGTAGAATGTACGGTATAGAGTGTATTGTATAGAGTATAGAGTGTAGGGTATAGAGTATAGAGTGTAGGGTATAGAGTGTAAGGTATAGAGTGTAAAGTGTAGAGTGTATGGTATAGAGTGTAGAGTGTAGGGTATAGAGTGTAGGGTATAGAGTGTATGGAATAGAGTGTAGGGTATAGAGTGTTGAGTGTAGGGTATAGAGTGTAGGGTATAGAGCGTAGGGTGTATTGTATAGAGTGTAGGGTATAGAGTGTAGGGTATAGAGTTTAGAGTGTAGGGTACAGGGTGTATGGTATAGAGTGTAGGGTGTATGGTATAGAGTGCAGGGGATAGAGTGTAGAGTGTGAGGTATAGAGTGTAGGGTATAGAGTGTATGGTATAGAGTTTATGGTATAGATTGTAATGTATAGAGTGTAGGGTATAGAGTGTAGAGTGTAGGGTATAGAGTGTAGAGTGTAGGGTATAGAGTGTAGGGTATAGAGGATATGATATAGAGTGTATGGTATAGAGTGTATGATATAGAGTGTACGGTATAGAGTGTAGGGTATAGAGTGTAGAGTGTAGAGTATAGAGTGTAGGGTATAGAGTGTAGGGTATAGAGTGTAGGGTGTAGAGTTTAGGGTATAGAGTGTAGCGTGTAGGGTATAGAGTGTATGGTATAGAGTGTAGAGTGTAGGGTATAGAGTGTATGGTATAGAGTGTAGGGTGTAGAATGTATGTTATAGAGTGTAGGGTATAGAGTGTATGGTATGGAGATTAGAGTGTAGGGCATATAGTGTATGGTATAGAGTGTATGGTATAGAGTGTAGGGTATAGAGTGTAGAGTGTAGGGTATAGAGTGTATGGTATAGAGTGTAAGGTATAGAGTGTAGGGTATAGAGTGTAGGATATAGCGTGTAGGGTATAGAGTGTAGGGTATAGATTGTAGGGTATAGAGTGTAGGGTATAAAGTGTAGAGTGTAGGGTATAGAGTGAATGGTATAGAGTGTAGAGTGTATGGTATAGAGTGTATGGTATAGAGTGTAGGATGTAGAATGTATGTTATAGAGTGTAGGGTATAGAGTGTATGGTATGGAGATTAGAGTGTAGGGCATAGAGTGTAGGGTATAGAGTGTATGGTATAGAGTGTAGGGTATAGAGTGTAGAGTGTAGGGTATAGAGTGTAGGGTATAGAGTGTAGGATATAGAGTGTATGGTATAGAGTGTAGGTTATAGAGTGTAGAGTGTAGGGTATAGAGTGTAGGGTATAGAGTGTATTGTAAAGAGTGTAAAGTATAGATTGTAAGGTATAGAGTGTATAGCGTAGAGTATAGAGTGTAGGGTATAGAGTGTATGGTGTAGAGTGTAGGGTATAGAGTGTATAGTGTAGGGTATAGAGTGTAGAGTGTGGGGTATAGAGTGTATGGTATAGAGTGTATGGTGTAGAGTGTATGGTATAGAGTGTAGGGTATAGAGTGTATGGAATAGAGTGTAGGGTATAGAGTGTAGATTGTAGGGTATAGAGTGTAGGGTGTAGAGTGTAGGGTATAGAGTGTAGGGTATAGATTGTAGGGTATAGAGTGCAGAGTGTAGGGTATAGAGTGTAGGGTATAGAGTGTATGGTATAGAGTGTAGAGTGTAGGGTATAGAGTGTATAGTGTAGGGTATAGAGTGTAGGGTATAGAGTGTATGGTATAGAGTGTAGGGAATAGAGTGTAGAGTGTATGGTATAGAGTGTAGGGTATAGAGTGTAGAGTGTAGGGTATAGAGTGTAGGGTATAGAGTTTAGGGTATAGAGTGTAGGGTGTAGAGTGTAGGGTATAGAGTGTAGGGTATAGAGTGTAGGGTATAGAGTGTAGAGTGTAGGGATTAGAGTGCAGGGTATAGAGTGTAGGGTATAGAGTGTAGAATGCACGATATAGAGTGTAGGGTATAGAGTATAGAGTGTAGGGTATAGAGTGTAAAGTGTAGGGTATAGAGTGTAGAGTGTAGGGTATAGAGTGTAGGGTATAGAGTGTATGGAATAGAGTGTAGGGTATAGAGTGTAGAGTTTAGGGTATAGAGTGTAGGGTATAGAGCGTAGGGTGTAGGGTATAGAGTGTAGGGTATAGAGTGTAGGGTATAGAGTGTAGAGTGTAGGGTATAGAGTGTATGGTATAGAGTGTAGGGTGTAGAGTGTAGGGTATAGAGTGTAGAGTGTAGGGTACAGAGTGTAGAGTGTAGGGTATAGAGTGTAGGGTGTAGAGTGTAGAGTGTAGGGTATAGAAAGTAGGGTATAGAGTGTAAAGTGTATGGTATAGAGTGTAGGGGATAGAGTGTATGGTATAGAGTGTATGGTATAGAGTGTAGGGTAGAGAATGTAGGGTATAGAGTGTAGAGTGTAGGGTATATAGTGTAGGGTGTAGAGTGTAGGGTATAGAGTGTAGAGTGTATGGTATAGAGTGTAGGGGATAGAGTGTATGGTATAGAGTGTATGGTATAGAGTGTATGGTATAGATTGTAGGGTATAGAGTGTAGGGTATCGAGTGTAGAGTGTAGGGTATAGAGTGTAGAGTGTAGGGTATAGAGTGTAGGGTAGAGTGTAGGGTATAGAATGTAGGGTATAGAGTGTAGAGTGTTGAGTGTAGGGTATAGAGTGTAGGGTATAGGGTGTAGGGTATAGAGTGTAGGGTGTAGAGTGTAGGGTATAGAGTGTAGGGTATAGAGTGTAGGGTATAGAGTGTAAGGTATAGCGTGTAGGGTATAGAGTGAAGGGTATAGAGTGTAGGGTATAGAGTGTAGGGTATAAAGTGTAGAGTGTAGGGTGTAGAGTGTAGAGTGTAGGGTATAGAGTGGAGGGTATAGAGTGTAGGGTATAGAATGTAGGGTATAAAGTGTAGAGTGTAGGGTATAGAGTGTAGGGTATAGAGTGTAGAGTGTAGGGTATAGAGTGTAGGGTATAGAGTGTAGGGTATAGAGTGTATGGTATAGAGTGTAGGGTATAGAGTGTAGGGTATAAAGTGTAGAGTGTAGGGTATAGAGTGTAGGGTATAGAGTGTAGGGTATAGAGTGTAGGGTATAGAGTGTAGGGTATAGAGTGTAGAGTGTAGGGTATAGAGTGTAGGGTATAGAGTGTAGGGTATAGAGTGTAGGGTATAAAGTGTAGAGTGTAGGGTATAGAGTGTAGGGTGTAGGGTATAGAGTGTAGGGTATAGAGTGTATGGTATAGAGTGTAGGGTATAGAGTGTAGAGTGTAGGGTATAGAATGTAGGGTATACTGTGTAGAGTGTAGGGTATAGAGTGTAAGGTATAGAGGGTAGTGCATAGAGTGTATGGTGTAGAGTGTAGGGTATAGAGTGTAGGGTATAGAGTGTAGGGTATAGAGTGTATGGTATAGAGTTAAGGGTATAGAGTGTAGGGTATAGAGTGTAAGCTATAAAGTGTAGGGTGTAGCGTGTAGGGTATGGAGTGTAGGGTATAGAGTGTAGGGTATAGAGTGTAGGGTATAGAGTGTAGAGTGTAGGGTATAGAGTGTAGGGTATAGAGTGTAGAGTGTAGGGTATAGAGTGTAGGGTTTAGAGAGTAGGGTATAGAGTGTAGAGTGTAGGGTATAGAGTGTAGAGTGTAGGGTATAGAGTGTAGGGTATAGAGTGTAGAGTGTAGGGTATAGAGTGTAGGGTTTAGAGAGTTGGGTATAGAGTGTAGAATGTAGGGTATAGAGTATAGAGTGTAGGGTATAGAGTGTAGGGTATAGAGTGTAGAGTGTAGGGTATAGAGTGTAGGGTATAGAGTGTAGAGTGTAGGGTTTAGAGTGTAGTGTATAGATTGTAGGGTATAGAGTGTAGATTGTAGGGTATACAGTGTAGGGTATAGAGTGTATGGAATAGAGTGTAGAGAGTAGGGTATAGAGTGTATAGTGTAGGGTATAGAGTGTAGGGTATAGAGTGTATGGTATAGAGTGTAGGGAATAGAGTGTAGGCTATAGAGTGTATGATATAGAGTGTAGGGTATAGAGAGTATGCTATAGAGTGTAGGGTATAGAGTGTAGGGTATATTGTGTAGGGTATAGAGTGTATGGTATAGAGTGTATGGTATAGATTGTAGGGTATAGAGTGTAGGGTATAGAGTGTAGAGTGTAGGGTATAGAGTGTAGAGTGTAGGGTATAGAGTGTAGGGTATAGAGTGTAGAGTGTAGGGTATAGAGTGTAGGGTATAGAGTGTAGACTGTATGGTATAGAGTGCAGGGGATAGAGTGTAGAGTGTGAGGTATAGAGTGTAGGGTATAGAGTGTATGGTATAGCGTGTATGATATAGATTGTAGGGTATAGAGTGTAGGGTATAGAGTGTAGAGTGTAGGGTATAGAGTGTAGAGTGTAGGGTATAGAGTGTAGGGTATAGAGTGTAGGGTATAGATTGTAGGGTATAGAGTGTAGGGTATAGAGTGTAGAGTGTAGGGTATAGAGTGTAGAGTGTAGGGTATAGAGTGTAGGGTATAGAGTGTAGAGTGTAGGGTATAGAGTGTAGGGTATAGAGTGTAGAGTGTATGGTATAGAGTGCAGGGGATATAGTGTAGAGTGTGAGGTATAGAGTGTAGGGTACAGAGTGTATGGTATAGAGTGTAGGGTATAGAGTGTATGGTACAGAGTGTAGCGTATAGAGTGTAGAGTGTAGGGTATAGAGTGTAGGTTGTAGAGTGTATGTTATAGAGTGTATGGTATAGATTGTAGGGTATAGAGTGTAGGGTATAGAGTGTAGAGTGTAGGGTATAGAGTGTAGAGTGTAGGGTATAGAGTGTAGAGTGTAGGGTATAGAGTGTAGGGTATAGAGTGTAGAGTGTAGGATATAGAGTGTAGGGTATAGAGTGTAGAGTGTGTGTTATAGAGTGCAGGGGATAGAGTGTAGAGTGTGAGGTATAGAGTGTAGGGTATAGAGTGTATGGTATAGAGTGTATGGTATAGATTGTAGGGTATAGAGTGTAGGGTATAGAGTGTAGAGTGTAGGGTATATAGTGTAGTGTGTAGGGTATAGAGTGTATGGTATAGAGTGTATGGTATAGATTGTAGGGTATAGAGTGTAGGGTATAGAGTGTAGAGTGTAGAGTATAGAGTGTAGAGTGTAGGGTATAGAGTGTAGGGTATAGAGTGTAGAGTGTAGGGTATAGAGTGTAGAGTATAGAGTGTAGAGTGTATGGTATAGAGTGCAGGGGATAGAGTGTAGAGTGTAGGGTATAGAGTGTAGGGTATAGAGTGTAGAGTGTAGGGTATAGAGTGTAGGGTTTAGAGAGTAGGGTATAGAGTGTAGAGTGTAGGGTATAGAGTGTAGAGTGTAGGGTATAGAGTGTAGGGTATAGAGTGTAGGGTATAGAGTGTAGAGTGTAGGGTATAGAGTGTAGGGTATAGAGTGTATGGTATAGAGTGTATGGTATAGATTGTAGGGTATAGAGTGTAGGGTATAGAGTGTAGAGTGTAGGGTATAGAGTGTAGGGTATAGAGTGTAGAGTGTAGGGTATAGAGTGTAGGGTATAGAGTGTAGAGTGTATGGTATAGAGTGCAGGGGATATAGTGTAGAGTGTAGGGTATAGAGTGTATGGTATAGATTGTATGGTATAGATTGTAGGGTATAGAGTGTAGGGTATAGAGTGTAGAGTGTAGAGTATAGAGTGTAGAGTGTAGGGTATAGAGTGTAGGGTATAGAGTGTAGAGTGTAGGGTATAGAGTGTAGAGTATAGAGTGTAGAGTGTATGGTATAGAGTGCAGGGGATAGAGTGTAGAGTGTAGGGTATAGAGTGTAGGGTATAGAGTGTAGAGTGTAGGGTATAGAGTGTAGGGTTTAGAGAGTAGGGTATAGAGTGTAGAGTGTAGGGTATAGAGTGTAGAGTGTAGGGTATAGAGTGTAGGGTATAGAGTGTAGGGTATAGAGTGTAGAGTGTAGGGTATAGAGTGTAGGGTATAGAGTGTATGGTATAGAGTGTATGGTATAGATTGTAGGGTATAGAGTGTAGGGTATAGAGTGTAGAGTGTAGGGTATAGAGTGTAGGGTATAGAGTGTAGAGTGTAGGGTATAGAGTGTAGGGTATAGAGTGTATGGTATAGATTGTAGGGTATAGAGTGTAGGGTATAGAGTGTAGAGTGTAGGGTATAGAGTGTAGGGTATAGAGTGTAGAGTGTAGGGTATAGAGTGTAGGGTATAGAGTGTAGAGTGTATGGTATAGAGTGCAGGGGATATAGTGTAGAGTGTAGGGTATAGAGTGTATGGTATAGAGTGTATGGTATAGATTGTAGGGTATAGAGTGTAGGGTATAGAGTGTAGAGTGTAGGGTATAGAGTGTAGGGTATAGAGTGTAGAGTGTAGGGTATAGAGTGTAGGGTATAGAGTGTAGAGTGTATGGTATAGAGTGCAGGGGATATAGTGTAGAGTGTAGGGTATAGAGTGTATGGTATAGATTGTATGGTATAGATTGTAGGGTATAGAGTGTAGGGTATAGAGTGTAGAGTGTAGAGTATAGAGTGTAGAGTGTAGGGTATAGAGTGTAGGGTATAGAGTGTAGAGTGTAGGGTATAGAGTGTAGAGTATAGAGTGTAGAGTGTATGGTATAGAGTGCAGGGGATAGAGTGTAGAGTGTAGGGTATAGAGTGTAGGGTATAGAGTGTAGAGTGTAGGGTATAGAGTGTAGGGTTTAGAGAGTAGGGTATAGAGTGTAGAGTGTAGGGTATAGAGTGTAGAGTGTAGGGTATAGAGTGTAGGGTATAGAGTGTAGGGTATAGAGTGTAGAGTGTAGGGTATAGAGTGTAGGGTATAGAGTGTATGGTATAGAGTGTATGGTATAGATTGTAGGGTATAGAGTGTAGGGTATAGAGTGTAGAGTGTAGGGTATAGAGTGTAGGGTATAGAGTGTAGAGTGTAGGGTATAGAGTGTAGGGTATAGAGTGTATGGTATAGATTGTAGGGTATAGAGTGTAGGGTATAGAGTGTAGAGTGTAGGGTATAGAGTGTAGGGTATAGAGTGTAGAGTGTAGGGTATAGAGTGTAGGGTATAGAGTGTAGAGTGTATGGTATAGAGTGCAGGGGATATAGTGTAGAGTGTAGGGTATAGAGTGTATGGTATAGAGTGTATGGTATAGATTGTAGGGTATAGAGTGTAGGGTATAGAGTGTAGAGTGTAGAGTATAGAGTGTAGAGTGTAGGGTATAGAGTGTAGGGTATAGAGTGTAGAGTGTAGGGTATAGAGTGTAGAGTATAGAGTGTAGAGTGTATGGTATAGAGTGCAGGGGATAGAGTGTAGAGTGTAGGGTATAGAGTGTAGGGTATAGAGTGTAGAGTGTAGGGTATAGAGTGTAGGGTTTAGAGAGTAGGGTATAGAGTGTAGAGTGTAGGGTATAGAGTGTAGAGTGTAGGGTATAGAGTGTAGGGTATAGAGTGTAGGGTATAGAGTGTAGAGTGTAGGGTATAGAGTGTAGGGTATAGAGTGTATGGTATAGAGTGTATGGTATAGATTGTAGGGTATAGAGTGTAGGGTATAGAGTGTAGAGTGTAGGGTATAGAGTGTAGGGTATAGAGTGTAGAGTGTAGGGTATAGAGTGTAGGGTATAGAGTGTAGAGTGTATGGTATAGAGTGCAGGGGATATAGTGTAGAGTGTGAGTTATAGAGTGTATGGTACAGAGTGTATGGTATAGAGTGTAGGGTATAGAGTGTAGGGTACAGAGTGTAGTGTATAGAGTGTAGAGTGTAGGGTATAGAGTGTAGGTTGTAGAGTGTATGGTATAGAGTGTATGGTATAGATTGTAGGGTATAGACTACACTCTATACCCTACACTCTATACCCTACACTCTACACTCTATACCCTACACTCTATACCCTACACTCTATACTCTATACCCTACACTCTACACTCTATACCCAACTCTCTAAACCCTACACTCTATACCCTACACTCTACACTCTATACCCTACACTCTATACCCTACACTCTACACTCTATACCCTACACTCTACACTCTATACCCTACTCTCTAAACCCTACACTTTATACCCTACACTCTACACTCTATACCCTACACTCTATACCCTACACTCTACACTTTATACCCTACACTCTATACCCTACACTCTATACCCTTCACTCTATACCCTACACGCTATACCCTACACTCTATACCCTACACTCTATACCCTACACTCTATACCCTACACTCTACACCCTACACTCTATACCCTACACCCTATACCCTACACTCTATACCCTACACTCAACACTCTACACTCTATACCCTACACTCTATACCCTACACTCTACCCTACACTCTATACCCTACACTCTACACTCTATACCCTACACTCTACACTCGATACCCTACACTCTATACCCTACAATCTATACCATACACTCTATACCATACACTCTATACCATACACTCTATCCCCTACACTCTATACCATACACTCTACACTCTATACCCTACACTCTACACCCTACACTATATACCCTACACTCTACACTCTATACCCTACATTCTCTACCCTACACTCTATACCATACACTCTATACCATACACTCTATCCCCTACACTCTATACCATACACTTTACACTCTATACCCTACTTTCTATACCCTACACTCTACACTCTACACCCTACACTCTATACCCTACACTCTACACTCTGTACCCTACACTCTACACTCTATACCCTACACTCTACACCCTACACTCTATACCATACACTCTATACCCTACACTCTACACTCTATACCCTACACTCTATACCCTACACTCTATACCCTACACCCTACGCTCTATACCCTACACTCTATACCCTAAACTCTACACTCTATACCCTACACTCTATTCCATACACTCTATACCCTACACTCTATACCCTACACTCTACACTCTATACCCTACACTCTACACTTTACACTCTATACCCTACACTCTATACTCTATACCCTACACTCTATATCGTGCATTCTACACTCTATACCCTACACTCTATACCCTGCACTCTAATCCCTACACTCTACACTCTATACCCTACACTCTATACCCTACACTCTATACCCTACACTCTACACCCTACACTCTATACCCTACACTCTATACCCTACACTCTATACCCTACACTCTACACTCTATACCCTACACTCTATACCATACACTCTACACTCTATTCCCTACACTCTATACCATACACTCTATACCCTACACTCTATACCCTACACTATACACTCTATACCCTACACTCTACACTCTATACCATACACTCTATACCCTACACTCTATACCCTACACTCTGCACTCTATACCCTACAATCTATACCCTACACTCTATACCCTACACTCTACACCCTACACTCTATACCCTACAATCTACACTCTATACCCTACACTCTATTCCATACACTCTATACCCTACACTCTATACCATACACTCTACACCATACACTCTATACCATACACTCTATACCCCACACTCTACACTCTATACCCTACACTCTATACCCTACACTATACACTCTATACCCTACACTCTACACCATACACTCTATACCCTACACTCTATACTCTACGCTATACACTCTATACCTTACAATCTATACCTTACACTCTTTACAATACACTCTATACCCTACACTCTATACCCTACACTCTACACTCTATAACCTACACTCTATACCATACACTCTATATCCTACACTCTATACCCTACACTCTATACCCTACACTCTACACTCTATACCCTACACTCTATACCATACACTCTATACCCTACACTCTATGCCCTACACTCTAATCTCCATACCATACACTCTATACCCTACACTCTATAACATACATTCTACACCCTACACTCTATACCATACACTCTATACCATACACTCTACACTCTATACCATTCACTCTATACCCTACACTCTACACTTTATACCCTACACTCTATACCCTACAATCTATACCCTACACTCTATACCCTACACGCTATATCCTACACTCTATACCCTACACTCTATACCCTACACTCTACACTCTATACCCTACACTCTATACCATACACTCTATACCCTACACTCTACACTCTATACCCTACACTCTATACCATACACTCTATACCATACACTATATGCCCTACACTCTAATCTCCATACCATACACTCTATACCCTACACTCTATAACATACATTCTACACCCTACACTCTATACCATACACTCTATACCCTACACTCTACACTCTATACCATACACTCTATACCCTACACGCTACACTCTATACCCTAAACTCTACACCCTACACTCTATACCCTACACTCTATACCCTACACTCTATACCCTACACTCTATACCCTACACTCTACACTCTATACCCTACACTCTATACCGTACACTCTATACCATACACTCTATACCATACACTCTATATCATACCCTCTATACCCTACACTCTATACCCTACACTCTACACTCTATACCCTACACTCTACACTCTATACCCTACACTCTATACATTACAATCTATACCATAAACTCTATACCATACACTCTATACCCTACACTCTATACCTCACACTCTACACTCTATCCCCTGCACTCTATACCATACACCCTACACTCTATACCATACACCCTGTACCCTACACTCTAAACTCTATACCCTACACTATATACCCTACACTCTATACCCTACACCCTACGCTCTATACCCTACACTCTATACCCTACACTCAACACTCTATACCCTACACTCTATTCCATACACTCTATACCCTACACTCTATACCCTACACTCTACACTCTATACCATACACTCTACACTTTACACTCTATACCTTACACTCTATACCCTACACTCTATACTCTATACCCTACACTCTATACTCTATACAATACACTCTATACCGTACATTCTACACTATATACCCTACACTCTATACCCTACACTCTAATCCCTACACTCTACACTCTATACCCTACACTCTATACCCTACACTCTATACCCTACACTCTACACTCTATACCCTACACTCTATACCATACACTCTATACCCTACACTCTACACTCTATTCCCTACACTCTATACCATACACTCTATACCCTACACTCTTTACCCTACACTATACACTCTATACCCTACACTCTACACTCTATACCATAGACTCTATACCCTACAATCTACACTCTATACCCTACAATCTATACCCTACACTCTATACCGTACACTTTATACCCTACACTCTATACCTTACACTCTATACCCTACACTCTACACCCTACACTCTACACTCTATACCCTACACTCTATAACCTACACTCTGCACCCTACACTCTTTACCCTACTCTCTACACTTTATACCCTACACTCTACACTCTATACCCTACACTCTATACCCTACACTCTACACTCTATTCCCTACACTCTACACTCTATTCCCTACACTCTATACCATACTCTCTATACCCTACACTTTTTACCCTACAATATACACTCTATACCCTACACTCTACACTCTATACCCTACACTCTATACCCTACACTCTACACTCTATACCCTACAATCTATACCCTACACTCTATACCCTACACTCTAAACCCTACACTCTGTACCCTACACTCTACACTCTATACCCTACACTCTATACCATACACTCTATACCCTACACTCTATACCCTACACTCTATACCCTACACTCTACACTCTATACCCTACACTCTATAACATACACTTTATACCGTACACTCTATACCTTACACTCTATACCCTACACTCTACACCCTACACTCTATACCCTACACTCTATAACCTACACTCTATACCCTACTCTCTACACTTTATACCCTACACTCTACACTCTATAACCTACAATCTACACCCTACAATCTACAATCTATACCCTACACTCTATAACCTACACTCTATACCCTACACTCTACACCCTACTCTCTACACTTTATACCCTACACTCTACACTCTATACCCTACACTCTATACCCTACACTCTATACTCTATACCCTACACTCTACACTCTATACCCAACTATCTAAACACTACACTCTATACCCTACACTCTACACTCTATACCCTACACTCTATACCCTACACTCTACACTCTATACCCTACACTCTACACTCTATACCCTACTCTCTAAACCCTACACTCTATACCCTACACTCTACACTCTATACCCTACACTCTATATCCTACACTCTACACTCTATCCCCTGCACTCTATACCATACACTCTACACTCTATACTCTACACTCTATACCCTACACTCTATACCCTACACTCTATACCCTACACTCTACACTCTATACCCTACACTCTACACTCTATACCCTACACTCTATACCCTACAATCTATACCATACACTCTATACCATACACTCTATACCCTACACTCTACACTCTATACCCTACACTCTACACTCTATACCCTACACTCTATACCCTACAATCTATACCATACACTCTATACCATACACTCTATACCCTACACTCTATACCTCACACTCTACACTCTATCCCCTGCACTCTATAACACACACTCTACACTCTATACCCTACACTCTATATCCTACACTCTACACTCTATACCCTACACTCTATACCCTACACTCTACACTCTATACCCTACACTCTACACTCTATACCCTACACTCTATACCCTACAATCTATACCATACACTCTATACCATACACTCTACAACCTACACTCTATACCCTACACTCTACACTCTATACACTACACTCTGTACCCTACACTCTATACCCTACACTCTATACCATACACTCTGTACCCTACACTCTATACCTCACACTCTACACTATATCCCCTGCACTCTATACCATACACTCTACACTCTATACCCTACACTCTATACCCTACAATCTACATTCTATACCCTACACTCTATACCCTACACTCTACACTCTATACCCTACACTCTACACTCTATACCCTACACTCTATACCCTACAATCTATACCATACACTCTATACCATACACTCTATACCCTACACTCTATACCCTACACTCTACACTCTATACCCTACACTCTATACCCTACACTCTATACCCTACACTCTATACCCTACACTCTACACTGTATACCCTACACTCTATACCCTACAATCTATACCATACACGCTATACCATACACTCTATACCCTACACTCTATATCTCACACTCTACACTCTATCCCCTGCACTCTATACCATACACTCTACACTCTATACCCTACACTCTATACCCTACACTCTACACTCTATACCCTACACTCTATACCCTACACTCTACACTCTATACCCTACACTCTACACTCTATACCCTACACTCTATACCCTACAATCTATACCATACACTCTATACCATACACTCTATACCCTACACTCTATACCCTACAATCTATACCCTACACTCTATACCATACACTCTATACCCTACACTCTATATCATACACTCTATAGCCTACACTCTATTCCCTACACTCTATACCATACACTCTATACCCTACACTCTATACCCTACACTATACACTCTATACCCTACTCTCTAAACCCTACACTCTATACCCTACACTCTACACTCTATACCCTACACTCTATACCCTACACTCTACACTCTATCCCCTGCACTCTATACCATACACTCTACACTCTATACTAATAATAATAATAATAATAATTTTATTTATATAGCGCCAACATATTCCGCAGCGCTTTACAAATTATAGAGGGGACTTGTACAGACAATAGACATTACAGCATAACAGAAATACAGTTCAAAACAGATACCAGGAGGAGTGAGGGCCCTGCTCGCAAGCTTACAAACTATGGGGAAAAGGGGAGACACGAGAGGTGGATGGTAACAATTGCTTTAGTTATTCGGACCAGCTATAGTGTAAGGCTCAGGTGTTCATGTAAAGCTGCATGAACCAGTTACCTGCCTAAGTATGTAGCAGTACAGACACAGAGGGCTAATACTGCATAAAGTGTATGAGAACATGATGCGAGGAACCTTTTTTTTTTTTTTTTTTTTTTATTATAAATAGGCCACACAGGGATCGTTAGGTTAATGCATTGAGGCGGTAGGCCAGTCTGAACAAATGAGTTTTTAGGGCACGCTTAAAACTGTGGGGATTGGGGATTAATCGTATTAACCTAGGTAGTGCATTCCAAAGAATCGGCGCAGCACGTGTAAAGTCTTGGAGACGGGAGTGGGAGGTTCTGATTATTGAGGATGCTAACCTGAGGTCATTAGCGGAGCGGAGGGCACGGGTAGGGTGGTAGACTGATACCAGGGAGGAGATGTAGGGTGGTGCTGAGCCATGGAGTGCTTTGTGGATGAGGGTAGTAGTTTTGTACTGGATTCTGGAGTGGATGGGTAGCCAGTGTAATGACTGGCACAGGGTAGAGGCATCGGTGTAACGGTTGGTGAGGAATATGATCCTGGCTGCAGCATTCAGGACAGATTGGAGCGGGGAGAGTTTTGCAAGAGGGAGACCGATTAGTAGAGAGTTACAATAGTCCAGACGAGAATGAATAAGTGAAACAGTCAGAGTTTTTGCAGAGTCGAAATTAAGAAAAGGGCGAATTCTAGAAATGTTTTTGAGATGCAGGTAAGAAGAGCGAGCCAGTGATCGGATGTAGGGGGTGAATGAAAGGTCAGAATCAAGGATGACCCCAAGGCAGCGGGCATGTTGCTTTGGAGTAATGGTGGAACCGCACACGGAGATGGCAATGTCAGGCAAAGGTAGGTTAGTAGAGGGAGAGAACACGAGGAGTTCAGTTTTTGACAGGTTTAGTTTCAGATAGAGGGAGGACATGATGTTAGAGACAGCGGTAAGACAATCACTGGTGTTTTCTAAAAAGGTCGGTGTGATATCGGGAGCAGAAGTGTATAATTGGGTGTCGTCAGCATAGAGATGGTACTGGAAACCAAATCTACTGATTGTTTGTCCAATAGGGGCAGTATACAACGAGAAGAGTAGGGGGCCTAGGACTGATCCTTGAGGAACCCCAACAGTAAGGGGAAGGTGAGAGGAGGAGGAACCAGCAAAACATACAGTGAAGGATCGGTCAGAGAGATAGGAGGAGAACCAGGAGAGAACGGTGTCCTTGAGGCCGATGGAGCGGAGCATAGTGAGGAGGAGCTGATGATCCACAGTGTCGAATGCTGCAGAGAGATCCAAGAGAATTAGCATGGAGTAGTGACCATTAGATTTAGCTGTTAGTAGGTCATTAGAGACTTTAATGAGGGCAGTTTCAGTAGAGTGTAAAGAGCGGAAGCCAGATTGAAGAGGGTCGAGAAGAGAGTTATCTGAGAGATAGCGGGTAAGACGGGAGTGGACCAGGCGTTCGAGGAGTTTAGAGATGAAGGGAAGATTAGAGACAGGTCTATAATTAGCGGCACAGTTTTGATCGAGGGATGGTTTTTTAAGTAATGGATGTATGATGGCATGCTTAAATGAGGAGGGAAAAATACCGGAAGTGAGGGAAAGGTTGAATATTTTTGTTAGGTGAGAGGTGATAGCCGGGGAAAGGGACTGGAGGAGATGTGACGGAATGGGGTCACTCGTGCAAGTGGTCGGGCGAGAAGATGCAAGGAGCCTGCTTACTTCTTCTTCTGTAACTGCTTCAAAGTCAGAGAGTGAACTAGATGCAGTGGGGGAGGGAGGACAGTGCATGGTATGAAGAGATTGGGAGATGATTTCCTGTCGAATGTGGTCAATTTTTTCTTTGAAGTAATTGGCCAGATCGTCAGCACGGAGATCCGTGGTTGGGGCCTGCTCTCTTGGGTTGAGTAGGGACTGGAACGTGTCAAAGAGACGTTTAGGGTTATTGGACAGGGAGGTGATGAGGGTGTTGAAGTAGGTTTGTTTGGAGAGGTGAAGGGCAGAATTGTATGTCTTTAGCATGAACTTATAATGGATGAAATCTTCGGGTAGATTAGATTTTCTCCACAGACGTTCTGCGCACCTGGAGCACCGCTGCAGGAAACGTGTTTGCAGCGTGTGCCACGGTTGTTGCCGTCTGTGCCGAGTTGTTTTATGTATAGGAGGAGCAGCTTCATCCAGAGCACTTTGCAGGGTTTCATTGTAATGCTTCAATGCAGAATCAGGACATGAGATGGAGGAAATAGGGGCCAATGAGGACTGCAAGTTCATCATAAGTTTCTGGGTGTTAATGGCCTGTATGTTTCTATAGGTGTGGAAAGTGGGGGTGACCTGAGCGGGATGGCAGTTCTTGATAGAGAATGAAAGAAGGTTGTGGTCAGAGAGCGGGAGAGGGGAGTTTGTGAAGTCATCCACTGAGCAAAGTCGGGAGAAGACCAAGTCAAGGGAGTTTCCTTGTATACTCTACACTCTATACCCTACACTCTACACTCTATACCCTACACTCTATACCCTACACTCTACACTCTATACTCTACACTCTACACTCTATACCCTACACTCTATACCCTACAATCTATACCATACACTCTATACCATACACTCTATACCCTACACTCTACACTCTATACCCTACACTCTATACCCTACACTCTATACCCTACAATCTATACCATACACTCTATACCATACACTCTATACCCTACACTCTATACCTCACACTCTACACTCTATCCCCTGCACTCTATAACACACACTCTACACTCTATACCCTACACTCTATATCCTACACTCTACACTCTATACCCTACACTCTATACCCTACACTCTACACTCTATACCCTACACTCTACACTCTATACCCTACACTCTATACCCTACAATCTATACCATACACTCTATACCATACACTCTACAACCTACACTCTATACCCTACACTCTACACTCTATACGCTACACTCTGTACCATACACTCTATACCCTACACTCTATACCATACACTCTGTACCCTACACTCTATACCTCACACTCTACACTATATCCCCTGCACTCTATACCATACACTCTACACTCTATACCCTACACTCTATACCCTACACTCTACACTCTATACCCTACACTCTATACCCTACACTCTACACTTTATACCCTACACCCTACACTCTATACCCTACACTCTATACCCTACAATCTATACCCTACACTCTATACCCTACACTCTATACCCTACACTCTACACTCTATACCCTACACTCTACACTCTATACCCTACACTCTATACCCTACAATCTATACCATACACGCTATACCATACACTCTATACCCTACACTCTATACCTCACACTCTACACTCTATCCCCTGCACTCTATACCATACAGTCTACACTCTATACCCTACAATCTATACCCTACACTCTACACTCTATACCCTACACTCTATACCCTACACTCTACACTCTATACCCTACACTCTACACTCTATACCCTACACTCTATACCCTACAATCTATACCATACACTCTATACCATACACTCTATACCCTACACAATATACCCTACACTCTATACCCTACACTCTATACCATACTCTCTATACCCTACACTCTATATCATACACTCTATAGCCTACACTCTATTCCCTACACTCTATACCATACACTCTATACCCTACACTCTATACCCTACACTATACACTCTATACCCTACTCTCTACACTCTATACCATACACTCTATACCCTACACTCTATACCCTACAATCTACACTCTATACCCTACAATCTATACACTACACTCTAAACCCTACACTCTACACTCTATACCCTACACTCTATACCCTACACTCTACACTCTATACCCTACACTCTATACCCTACACTCTACACTCTATACCCTACACTCTACACTCTATACCCTACTCTCTAAACCCTACACTCTATACCCTACACTCTACACTCTATACCCTACACTCTATACCCTACACTCTACACTCTATACCCTACACTCTATACCCTACACTCTATACCCTACACTCCATACCCTACACGCTACACCCTACACTTTATAGCTTACACTCTATACCCTACACTCTATACCCTAAACTCTATACCATACACTCTATACCCTACACTCTATACCCTACACTCTACACCATACACTCTATGCACTACCCTCTATACCTTACACTCTATACCCTACACTCTACACAGTATACCCTACACTCTATACCCTACACTCTACACTCTATACCCTACACTCTATACCATACACTCTATACCCTACACTCTATACCCTACACTCTACACTCTATACCCTACAATCTATACCCTACACTCTATACCCTACACTCTAAACCCTACACTCTATACCCTACACTCTACACTCTATACCCTACACTCTATACCCTACAATCTATACCATACACTCTATACCATACACTCTATACCCTACACTCTATACCTCACACTCTACACTCTATCCCCTGCACTCTATAACACACACTCTACACTCTATACCCTACACTCTATATCCTACACTCTACACTCTATACCCTACACTCTATACCCTACACTCTACACTCTATACCCTACACTCTACACTCTATACCCTACACTCTATACCCTACAATCTATACCATACACTCTATACCATACACTCTACAACCTACACTCTATACCCTACACTCTACACTCTATACGCTACACTCTGTACCATACACTCTATACCCTACACTCTATACCATACACTCTGTACCCTACACTCTATACCTCACACTCTACACTATATCCCCTGCACTCTATACCATACACTCTACACTCTATACCCTACACTCTATACCCTACACTCTACACTCTATACCCTACACTCTATACCCTACACTCTACACTTTATACCCTACACTCTACACTCTATACCCTACACTCTATACCCTACAATCTATACCCTACACTCTATACCCTACACTCTATACCCTACACTCTACACTCTATACCCTACACTCTACATTCTATACCCTACACTATATACCCTACAATCTATACCATACACGCTATACCATACACTCTATACCCTACACTCTATACCTCACACTCTACACTCTATCCCCTGCACTCTATACCATACAGTCTACACTCTATACCCTACAATCTATACCCTACACTCTACACTCTATACCCTACACTCTATACCCTACACTCTACACTCTATACCCTACACTCTACACTCTATACCCTACACTCTATACCCTACAATCTATACCATACACTCTATACCATACACTCTATACCCTACACAATATACCCTACACTCTATACCCTACACTCTATACCATACTCTCTATACCCTACACTCTATATCATACACTCTATAGCCTACACTCTATTCCCTACACTCTATACCATACACTCTATACCCTACACTCTATACCCTACACTATACACTCTATACCCTACTCTCTACACTCTATACCATACACTCTATACCCTACACTCTATACCCTACAATCTACACTCTATACCCTACAATCTATACACTACACTCTAAACCCTACACTCTACACTCTATACCCTACACTCTATACCCTACACTCTACACTCTATACCCTACACTCTATACCCTACACTCTATACTCTATACCCTACACTCTACACTCTATACCCAACTCTCTAAACCCTACACTCTACACTCTATACCCTACACTCTATACCCTACACTCTACACTCTATACCCTACACTCTACACTCTATACCCTACTCTCTAAACCCTACACTCTATACCCTACACTCTACACTCTATACCCTACACTCTATACCCTACACTCTACACTCTATACCCTACACTCTATACCCTACACTCTATACCCTACACTCCATACCCTACACGCTACACCCTACACTTTATAGCTTACACTCTATACCCTACACTCTATACCCTAAACTCTATACCATACACTCTATACCCTACACTCTATACCCTACACTCTACACCATACACTCTATGCACTACCCTCTATACCTTACACTCTCTACCCTACACTCTACACAGTATACCCTACACTCTATTCCCTACACTCTACACTCTATACCCTACACTCTATACCATACACTCTATACCCTACACTCTATACCCTACACTCTACACTCTATACCCTACAATCTATACCCTACACTCTATACCCTACACTCTAAACCCTACACTCTATACCCTACACTCTACACTCTATACCCTACACTCTATACCATACACTCTATACCCTAAACTCTATACCCTACACTCTATACCCTACACTCTACACTCTATACCCTACACTCTATAACATACACTTTATACCGTACACTCAATACCTTACACTCTATACCCTACACTCTATACCCTACACTCTATACCCTACACTCTATAACCTACACTCTATACTCTACACTCTATACCCTACTCTCTACACTTTATACCCTACACTCTATAACCTACAATCTACATCCTACAATCTACAATCTATACCCTACACTCTATAACCTACACTCTATACCCTACACTCTACACCCTACTCTCTACACTTTATACCCTACACTCTACACTCTATACCCTACACTCTATACCCTACACTCTATACTCTATACCCTACACTCTACACTCTATACCCAACTCTCTAAACACTACACTCTATACCCTACACTCTACACTCTATACCCTACACTCTATACCCTACACTCTACACTCTATACCCTACACTCTACACTCTAAACCCTACTCTCTAAACCCTACACTCTATACCCTACACTCTACACTCTATACCCTACACTCTATACCCTACACTCTACACTCTATCCCCTGCACTCTATACCATACACTCTACACTCTATACTCTACACTCTATACCCTACACTCTACACTCTATACCCTACACTCTATACCCTACACTCTACACTCGATACCCTACACTCTACACTCTATACCCTACACTCTATACCCTACAATCTATACCATACACTCTATACCATACACTCTATACCCTACACTCTACACTCTATACCCTACACTCTACACTCTACACCCTACACTCTATGCCCTACAATCTATACCATACACTCTATACCATACACTCTATACCCTACACTCTATACCTCACACTCTACACTCTATCCCCTGCACTCTATAACACACACTCTACACTCTATACCCTACACTCTATATCCTACACTCTACACTCTATACCCTACACTCTATACCCTACACTCTACACTCTATACCCTACACTCTACACTCTATACCCTACACTCTATACCCTACAATCTATACCATACACTCTATACCATACACTCTACAACCTACACTCTATACCCTACACTCTACACTCTATACACTACACTCTGTACCCTACACTCTATACCCTACACTCTATACCATACACTCTGTACCCTACACTCTATAACTCACACTCTACACTATATCCCCTGCACTCTATACCATACACTGTACACTCTATACCCTACACTCTATACCCTACACTCTACACTCTATACCCTACACTCTATACCCTACACTCTACACTCTATACCCTACACTCTATACCCTACAATCTATACCATACACTCTATACCATAGACTCTATACCCTACACTCTATACCCTACACTCTACACTCTATACCCTACACTCTATACCCTACACTCTATACCCTACACTCTACACTCTATACCCTACACTCTACACTCTATACCCTACTCTCTAAACCCTACACTCTATACCCTACACTCTACACTCTATACCCTACACTCTATACCCTACACTCTACACGCTATCCCCTGCACTCTATACCATACACTCTACACTCTATACTCTACACTCTATACCCTACACTCTACACTCTATACCCTACACTCTATACCCTACACTCTACACTCTATACTCTACACTCTACACTCTATACCCTACACTCTATACCCTACAATCTATACCATACACTCTATACCATACACTCTATAACCTACACTCTACACTCTATACCCTACACTCTACACTCTATACCCTACACTCTATACCCTACAATCTATACCATACACTCTATACCATACACTCTATACCCTACACTCTATACCTCACACTCTACACTCTATCCCCTGCACTCTATAACACACACTCTACACTCTATACCCTACACTCTATATCCTACACTCTACACTCTATACCCTACACTCTATACCCTACACTCTACACTCTATACCCTACACTCTACACTCTATACCCTACACTCTACACTCTATACCCTACACTCTATACCCTACAATCTATACCATACACTCTATACCATACACTCTACAACCTACACTCTATACCCTACACTCTACACTCTATACGCTACACTCTGTACCATACACTCTATACCCTACACTCTATACCATACACTCTGTACCCTACACTCTATACCTCACACTCTACACTATATCCCCTGCACTCTATACCATACACTCTACACTCTATACCCTACACTCTATACCCTACACTCTACACTCTATACCCTACACTCTATACCCTACACTCTACACTCTATACCCTACACTCTACACTCTATACCCTACACTCTATACCCTACAATCTATACCCTACACTCTATACCCTACACTCTATACCCTACACTCTACACTCTATACCCTACACTCTACACTCTATACCCTACACTCTATACCCTACAATCTATACCATACACGCTATACCATACACTCTATACCCTACACTCTATACCTCACACTCTACACTCTATCCCCTGCACTCTATACCATACAGTCTACACTCTATACCCTACACTCTATACCCTACACTCTACACTCTATACCCTACACTCTATACCCTACACTCTACACTCTATACCCTACACTCTACACTCTATACCCTACACTCTATACCCTACAATCTATACCATACACTCTATACCATACACTCTATACCCTACACAATATACCCTACACTCTATACCCTACACTCTATACCATACTCTCTATACCCTACACTCTATATCATACACTCTATAGCCTACACTCTATTCCCTACACTCTATACCATACACTCTATACCCTACACTCTATACCCTACACTATACACTCTATACCCTACTCTCTACACTCTATACCATACACTCTATACCCTACACTCTATACCCTACAATCTACACTCTATACCCTACAATCTATACACTACACTCTAAACCCTACACTCTACTCTCTATACCCTACACTCTATACCCTACACTCTACACTCTATACCCTACACTCTATACCCTACACTCTATACCCTACACTCTACACTCTATACACTACACTCTGTACCCTACACTCTATACCCTACACTCTATACCATACACTCTGTACCCTACACTCTATAACTCACACTCTACACTATATCCCCTGCACTCTATACCATACACTCTACACTCTATACCCTACACTCTATACCCTACACTCTACACTCTATACCCTACACTCTATACCCTACACTCTACACTCTATACCCTACACTCTATACCCTACAATCTATACCATACACTCTATACCATAGACTCTATACCCTACACTCTATACCCTACACTCTACACTCTATACCCTACACTCTATACCCTACACTCTATACCCTACACTCTACACTCTATACCCTACACTCTACACTCTATACCCTACTCTCTAAACCCTACACTCTATACCCTACACTCTACACTCTATACCCTACACTCTATACCCTACACTCTACACTCTATACCATACACTCTACAACCTACACTCTATACCCTACACTCTACACTCTATACACTACACTCTGTACCCTACACTCTATACCCTACACTCTATACCATACACTCTGTACCCTACACTCTATAACTCACACTCTACACTATATCCCCTGCACTCTATACCATACACTCTACACTCTATACCCTACACTCTATACCCTACACTCTACACTCTATACCCTGCACTCTATACCCTACACTCTACACTCTATACCCTACACTCTATACCCTACAATCTATACCATACACTCTATACCATAGACTCTATACCCTACACTCTATACCCTACACTCTACACTCTATACCCTACACTCTATACCCTACACTCTATACCCTACACTCTACACTCTATACCCTACACTCTACACTCTATACCCTACTCTCTAAACCCTACACTCTATACCCTACACTCTACACTCTATACCCTACACTCTATACCCTACACTCTACACTCTATCCCCTGCACTCTATACCATACACTCTACACTCTATACTCTACACTCTATACCCTACACTCTACACTCTATACCCTACACTCTATACCCTACACTCTACACTCTATACTCTACACTCTACACTCTATACCCTACACTCTATACCCTACAATCTATACCATACACTCTATACCATACACTCTATAACCTACACTCTACACTCTATACCCTACACTCTACACTCTATACCCTACACTCTATACCCTACAATCTATACCATACACTCTATACCATACACTCTATACCCTACACTCTATACCTCACACTCTACACTCTATCCCCTGCACTCTATAACACACACTCTACACTCTATACCCTACACTCTATATCCTACACTCTACACTCTATACCCTACACTCTATACCCTACACTCTACACTCTATACCCTACACTCTACACTCTATACCCTACACTCTACACTCTATACCCTACACTCTATACCCTACAATCTATACCATACACTCTATACCATACACTCTACAACCTACACTCTATACCCTACACTCTACACTCTATACGCTACACTCTGTACCATACACTCTATACCCTACACTCTATACCATACACTCTGTACCCTACACTCTATACCTCACACTCTACACTATATCCCCTGCACTCTATACCATACACTCTACACTCTATACCCTACACTCTATACCCTACACTCTACACTCTATACCCTACACTCTATACCCTACACTCTACACTCTATACCCTACACTCTACACTCTATACCCTACACTCTATACCCTACAATCTATACCCTACACTCTATACCCTACACTCTATACCCTACACTCTACACTCTATACCCTACACTCTACACTCTATACCCTACACTCTATACCCTACAATCTATACCATACACGCTATACCATACACTCTATACCCTACACTCTATACCTCACACTCTACACTCTATCCCCTGCACTCTATACCATACAGTCTACACTCTATACCCTACACTCTATACCCTACACTCTACACTCTATACCCTACACTCTATACCCTACACTCTACACTCTATACCCTACACTCTACACTCTATACCCTACACTCTATACCCTACAATCTATACCATACACTCTATACCATACACTCTATACCCTACACAATATACCCTACACTCTATACCCTACACTCTATACCATACTCTCTATACCCTACACTCTATATCATACACTCTATAGCCTACACTCTATTCCCTACACTCTATACCATACACTCTATACCCTACACTCTATACCCTACACTATACACTCTATACCCTACTCTCTACACTCTATACCATACACTCTATACCCTACACTCTATACCCTACAATCTACACTCTATACCCTACAATCTATACACTACACTCTAAACCCTACACTCTACACTCTATACCCTACACTCTATACCCTACACTCTACACTCTATACCCTACACTCTATACCCTACACTCTATACTCTATACCCTACACTCTACACTCTATACCCAACTCTCTAAACCCTACACTCTATACCCTACACTCTACACTCTATACCCTACACTCTATACCCTACACTCTACACTCTATACCCTACACTCTACACTCTATACCCTACTCTCTAAAGCCTACACTCTATACCCTACACTCTACACTCTATACCCTACACTCTATACCCTACACTCTACACTCTATACCCTACACTCTATACCCTACACTCTATACCCTACACTCCATACCCTACACTCTACACTCTATACCCTACACTCTATACCCTACACTCTATACCCTACACTCTACACTCTATACCCTACACTCTACACTCTATACCCTACTCTCTAAACCCTACTCTCTATACCCTACACTCTACACTCTATACCCTACACTCTATACCCTACACTCTACACTCTATCCCCTGCACTCTATACCATACACTCTACACTCTATACTCTACACTCTATACCCTACACTCTACACTCTATACCCTACACTCTATACCCTACACTCTACACTCTATACTCTACACTCTACACTCTATACCCTACACTCTATACCCTACAATCTATACCATACACTCTATACCATACACTCTATACCCTACACTCTACACTCTATACCCTACACTCTACACTCTATACCCTACACTCTATACCCTACAATCTATACCATACACTCTATACCATACACTCTATACCCTACACTCTATACCTCACAATCTACACTCTATCCCCTGCACTCTATAACACACACTCTACACTCTATACCCTACACTCTATATCCTACACTCTACACTCTATACCCTACACTCTATACCCTACACTCTACACTCTATACCCTACACTCTACACTCTATACCCTACACTCTACACTCTATACCCTACACTCTATACCCTACAATCTATACCATACACTCTATACCATACACTCTACAACCTACACTCTATACCCTACACTCTACACTCTATACGCTACACTCTGTACCATACACTCTATACCCTACACTCTATACCATACACTCTGCACCCTACACTCTATACCTCACACTCTACACTATATCCCCTGCACTCTATACCATACACTCTACACTCTATACCCTACACTCTATACCCTACACTCTACACTCTATACCCTACACTCTATACCCTACACTGTACACTCTATACCCTACACTCTACACTCTATACCCTACACTCTATACCCTACAATCTATACCCTACACTCTATACCCTACACTCTATACCCTACACTCTACACTCTATACCCTATACTCTACACTCTATACCCTACACTCTATACCCTACAATCTATACCATACACGCTATACCATACACTCTATACCCTACACTCTATACCTCACACTCTACACTCTATCCCCTGCACTCTATACCATACAGTTTACACTCTATACCCTACACTCTATACCCTACACTCTACACTCTATACCCTACACTCTACACTCTATACCCTACACTCTATACCCTACAATCTATACCATACACTCTATACCATACACTCTATACCCTACACAATATACCCTACACTCTATACCCTACACTCTATACCATACTCTCTATACCCTACACTGTATATCATACACTCTATAGCCTACACTCTATTCCCTACACTCTATACCATACACTCTATACCCTACACTCTATACCCTACACTATACACTCTATACCCTACACTCTAAACCCTACACTCTATACCCTACACTCTACACTCTATACCCTACACTCTATACCATACACTCTATACCCTAAACTCTATACCCTACACTCTATACCCTACACTCTACACTCTATACCCTACACTCTATAACATACACTTTATACCGTACACTCAATACCTTACACTCTATACCCTACACTCTATACCCTACACTCTATACCCTACACTCTATAACCTACACTCTATACTCTACACTCTATACCCTACTCTCTACACTTTATACCCTACACTCTATAACCTACAATCTACATCCTACAATCTACAATCTATACCCTACACTCTATAACCTACACTCCATACCCTACACTCTACACCCTACTCTCTACACTTTATACCCTACACTCTACACTCTATACCCTACACTCTATACCCTACACTCTATACTCTATACCCTACACTCTACACTCTATACCCAACTCTCTAAACACTACACTCTATACCCTACACTCTACACTCTATACCCTACACTCTATACCCTACACTCTACACTCTATACCCTACACTCTACACTCTAAACCCTACTCTCTAAACCCTACACTCTATACCCTACACTCTACACTCTATACCCTACACTCTATACCCTACACTCTACACTCTATCCCCTGCACTCTATACCATACACTCTACACTCTATACTCTACACTCTATACCCTACACTCTACACTCTATACCCTACACTCTATACCCTACACTCTACACTCGATACCCTACACTCTACACTCTATACCCTACACTCTATACCCTACAATCTATACCATACACTCTATACCATACACTCTATACCCTACACTCTACACTCTATACCCTACACTCTACACTCTACACCCTACACTCTATGCCCTACAATCTATACCATACACTCTATACCATACACTCTATACCCTACACTCTATACCTCACACTCTACACTCTATCCCCTGCACTCTATAACACACACTCTACACTCTATACCCTACACTCTATATCCTACACTCTACACTCTATACCCTACACTCTATACCCTACACTCTACACTCTATACCCTACACTCTACACTCTATACCCTACACTCTATACCCTACAATCTATACCATACACTCTATACCATACACTCTACAACCTACACTCTATACCCTACACTCTACACTCTATACACTACACTCTGTACCCTACACTCTATACCCTACACTCTATACCATACACTCTGTACCCTACACTCTATAACTCACACTCTACACTATATCCCCTGCACTCTATACCATACACTCTACACTCTATACCCTACACTCTATACCCTACACTCTACACTCTATACCCTACACTCTATACCCTACACTCTACACTCTATACCCTACACTCTATACCCTACAATCTATACCATACACTCTATACCATAGACTCTATACCCTACACTCTATACCCTACACTCTACACTCTATACCCTACACTCTATACCCTACACTCTATACCCTACACTCTACACTCTATACCCTACACTCTACACTCTATACCCTACTCTCTAAACCCTACACTCTATACCCTACACTCTACACTCTATACCCTACACTCTATACCCTACACTCTACACTCTATCCCCTGCACTCTATACCATACACTCTACACTCTATACTCTACACTCTATACCCTACACTCTACACTCTATACCCTACACTCTATACCCTACACTCTACACTCTATACTCTACACTCTACACTCTATACCCTACACTCTATACCCTACAATCTATACCATACACTCTATACCATACACTCTATAACCTACACTCTACACTCTATACCCTACACTCTACACTCTATACCCTACACTCTATACCCTACAATCTATACCATACACTCTATACCATACACTCTATACCCTACACTCTATACCTCACACTCTACACTCTATCCCCTGCACTCTATAACACACACTCTACACTCTATACCCTACACTCTATATCCTACACTCTACACTCTATACCCTACACTCTATACCCTACACTCTACACTCTATACCCTACACTCTACACTCTATACCCTACACTCTACACTCTATACCCTACACTCTATACCCTACAATCTATACCATACACTCTATACCATACACTCTACAACCTACACTCTATACCCTACACTCTACACTCTATACGCTACACTCTGTACCATACACTCTATACCCTACACTCTATACCATACACTCTGTACCCTACACTCTATACCTCACACTCTACACTATATCCCCTGCACTCTATACCATACACTCTACACTCTATACCCTACACTCTATACCCTACACTCTACACTCTATACCCTACACTCTATACCCTACACTCTACACTCTATACCCTACACTCTACACTCTATACCCTACACTCTATACCCTACAATCTATACCCTACACTCTATACCCTACACTCTATACCCTACACTCTACACTCTATACCCTACACTCTACACTCTATACCCTACACTCTATACCCTACAATCTATACCATACACGCTATACCATACACTCTATACCCTACACTCTATACCTCACACTCTACACTCTATCCCCTGCACTCTATACCATACAGTCTACACTCTATACCCTACACTCTATACCCTACACTCTACACTCTATACCCTACACTCTATACCCTACACTCTACACTCTATACCCTACACTCTACACTCTATACCCTACACTCTATACCCTACAATCTATACCATACACTCTATACCATACACTCTATACCCTACACAATATACCCTACACTCTATACCCTACACTCTATACCATACTCTCTATACCCTACACTCTATATCATACACTCTATAGCCTACACTCTATTCCCTACACTCTATACCATACACTCTATACCCTACACTCTATACCCTACACTATACACTCTATACCCTACTCTCTACACTCTATACCATACACTCTATACCCTACACTCTATACCCTACAATCTACACTCTATACCCTACAATCTATACACTACACTCTAAACCCTACACTCTACACTCTATACCCTACACTCTATACCCTACACTCTACACTCTATACCCTACACTCTATACCCTACACTCTATACTCTATACCCTACACTCTACACTCTATACCCAACTCTCTAAACCCTACACTCTATACCCTACACTCTACACTCTATACCCTACACTCTATACCCTACACTCTACACTCTATACCCTACACTCTACACTCTATACCCTACTCTCTAAAGCCTACACTCTATACCCTACACTCTACACTCTATACCCTACACTCTATACCCTACACTCTACACTCTATACCCTACACTCTATACCCTACACTCTATACCCTACACTCCATACCCTACACGCTACACCTTACACTTTATAGCTTACACTCTATACTCTACACTCTATACCCTAAACTCTATACCATACACTCTATACCCTACACTCTATACCCTACACTCTACACTCTATACCCTACACTCTATACCCTACACTCTATACCCTACACTCTACACTCTATACCCTACACTCTACACTCTATACCCTACTCTCTAAACCCTACTCTCTATACCCTACACTCTACACTCTATACCCTACACTCTATACCCTACACTCTACACTCTATCCCCTGCACTCTATACCATACACTCTACACTCTATACTCTACACTCTATACCCTACACTCTACACTCTATACCCTACACTCTATACCCTACACTCTACACTCTATACTCTACACTCTACACTCTATACCCTACACTCTATACCCTACAATCTATACCATACACTCTATACCATACACTCTATACCCTACACTCTACACTCTATACCCTACACTCTACACTCTATACCCTACACTCTATACCCTACAATCTATACCATACACTCTATACCATACACTCTATACCCTACACTCTATACCTCACAATCTACACTCTATCCCCTGCACTCTATAACACACACTCTACACTCTATACCCTACACTCTATATCCTACACTCTACACTCTATACCCTACACTCTATACCCTACACTCTACACTCTATACCCTACACTCTACACTCTATACCCTACACTCTACACTCTATACCCTACACTCTATACCCTACAATCTATACCATACACTCTATACCATACACTCTACAACCTACACTCTATACCCTACACTCTACACTCTATACGCTACACTCTGTACCATACACTCTATACCCTACACTCTATACCATACACTCTGCACCCTACACTCTATACCTCACACTCTACACTATATCCCCTGCACTCTATACCATACACTCTACACTCTATACCCTACACTCTATACCCTACACTCTACACTCTATACCCTACACTCTATACCCTACACTGTACACTCTATACCCTACACTCTACACTCTATACCCTACACTCTATACCCTACAATCTATACCCTACACTCTATACCCTACACTCTATACCCTACACTCTACACTCTATACCCTATACTCTACACTCTATACCCTACACTCTATACCCTACAATCTATACCATAGACGCTATACCATACACTCTATACCCTACACTCTATACCTCACACTCTACACTCTATCCCCTGCACTCTATACCATACAGTCTACACTCTATACCCTACACTCTATACCCTACACTCTACACTCTATACCCTACACTCTATACCCTACACTCTACACTCTATACCCTACACTCTACACTCTATACCCTACACTCTATACCCTACAATCTATACCATACACTCTATACCATACACTCTATACCCTACACAATATACCCTACACTCTATACCCTACACTCTATACCATACTCTCTATACCCTACACTCTATATCATACACTCTATAGCCTACACTCTATTCCCTACACTCTATACCATACACTCTATACCCTACACTCTATACCCTACACTATACACTCTATACCCTACTCTCTACACTCTATACCATACACTCTATACCCTACACTCTATACCCTACAATCTACACTCTATACCCTACAATCTATACACTACACTCTAAACCCTACACTCTACACTCTATACCCTACACTCTATACCCTACACTCTACACTCTATACCCTACACTCTATACCCTACACTCTATACTCTATACCCTACACTCTACACTCTATACCCAACTCTCTAAACCCTACACTCTATACCCTACACTCTACACTCTATACCCTACACTCTATACCCTACACTCTACACTCTATACCCTACACTCTACACTCTATACCCTACTCTCTAAACCCTACACTCTATACCCTACACTCTACACTCTATACCCTACACTCTATACCCTACACTCTACACTCTATACCCTACACTCTATACCCTACACTCTATACCCTACACTCCATACCCTACACGCTACACCCTACACTTTATAGCTTACACTCTATACCCTACACTCTATACCCTAAACTCTATACCATACACTCTATACCCTACACTCTATACCCTACACTCTATACCCTACACTCTACACCATACACTCTATGCACTACCCTCTATACCTTACACTCTATACCCTACACTCTACACAGTATACCCTACACTCTATACCCTACACTCTATACCCTACACTCTATACCATACACTCTATACCCTACACTCTATACCCTACACTCTACACTCTATACCCTTCACTCTATACCCTACACTCTATACCCTACACTCTACACTTTATACCCTACACTCTATACCCTACACTCTATACCCTACACTCTATACCCTACACTCTACACTCTATACCCTACACTCTATACCCTACACTCTATACCCTACACTCTATACCCTACACTCTACACTTTATACCCTACACTCTATACCCTACACTCTATACCATACACTCTAGACCCTACACTCTATACCCTACACTCTATACCCTACACTCTACACTCTATACCCTACACTCTATACCCTACACTCTACACTTTATACCCTACACTCTATACCCTACACTCTATACCCTCCACTCTATACCCTACACTCTACACTCTACACCCTACACTCTACACTTTATACCCTACACTCTATACCCTACACTCTATACCCTTCACTCTATACCCTACACGCTATACCCTACACTCTATACCCTACACTCTATACCCTACACTCTATACCCTACACTCTACACCCTACACTCTATACCCTACACCCTATACCCTACACTCTATACCCTACACTCAACACTCTACACTCTATACCCTACACTCTATACCCTACACTCTATACCCTACACTCTACACCCTACACTCTACACTCGATACCCTACACTCTATACCCTACAATCTATACCATACACTCTATACCATACACTCTATACCATACACTCTATCCCCTACACTCTATACCATACACTCTACACTCTATACCCTACACTCTACACCCTACACTATATACCCTACACTCTACACTCTATACCCTACATTCTCTACCCTACACTCTATACCATACACTCTATACCATACACTCTATCCCCTACACTCTATACCATACACTTTACACTCTATACCCTACTTTCTATACCCTACACTCTACACTCTACACCCTACACTCTATACCCTACACTCTACACTCTATACCCTACACTCTACACTCTATACCCTACTCTCTAAACCCTACACTCTATACCCTACACTCTACACTCTATACCCTACACTCTATACCCTACACTCTACACTCTATCCCCTGCACTCTATACCATACACTCTACACTCTATACTCTACACTCTGTACCCTACACTCTACACTCTATACCCTACACTCTATACCCTACACTCTACACTCTATACTCTACACTCTACACTCTATACCCTACACTCTATACCCTACAATCTATACCATACACTCTATACCATACACTCTATACCCTACACTCTACACTCTATACCCTACACTCTACACTCTATACCCTACACTCTATACCCTACAATCTATACCATACACTCTATACCATACACTCTATACCCTACACTCTATACCTCACACTCTACACTCTATCCCCTGCACTCTATAACACACACTCTACACTCTATACCCTACACTCTATATCCTACCCTCTACACTCTATACCCTACACTCTATACCCTACACTCTACACTCTATACCCTACACTCTACACTCTATACCCTACACTCTACACTCTATACCCTACACTCTATACCCTACAATCTATACCATACACTCTATACCATACACTCTACAACCTACACTCTATACCCTACACTCTACACTCTATACGCTACACTCTGTACCATACACTCTATACCCTACACTCTATACCATACACTCTGTACCCTACACTCTATACCTCACACTCTACACTATATCCCCTGCACTCTATACCATACACTCTACACTCTATACCCTACACTCTATACCCTACACTCTACACTCTATACCCTACACTCTATACCCTACACTCTACACTCTATACCCTACACTCTACACTCTATACCCTACACTCTATACCCTACAATCTATACCCTACACTCTATACCCTACACTCTATACCCTACACTCTACACTCTATACCCTACACTCTACACTCTATACCCTACACTCTATACCCTACAATCTATACCATACACGCTATACCATACACTCTATACCCTACACTCTATACCTCACACTCTACACTCTATCCCCTGCACTCTATACCATACAGTCTACACTCTATACCCTACACTCTATACCCTACACTCTACACTCTATACCCTACACTCTATACCCTACACTCTACACTCTATACCCTACACTCTACACTCTATACCCTACACTCTATACCCTACAATCTATACCATACACTCTATACCATACACTCTATACCCTACACAATATACCCTACACTCTATACCCTACACTCTATACCATACTCTCTATACCCTACACTCTATATCATACACTCTATAGCCTACACTCTATTCCCTACACTCTATACCATACACTCTATACCCTACACTCTATACCCTACACTATACACTCTATACCCTACTCTCTACACTCTATACCATACACTCTATACCCTACACTCTATACCCTACAATCTACACTCTATACCCTACAATCTATACACTACACTCTAAACCCTACACTCTACACTCTATACCCTACACTCTATACCCTACACTCTACACTCTATACCCTACACTCTATACCCTACACTCTATACTCTATACCCTACACTCTACACTCTATACCCAACTCTCTAAACCCTACACTCTATACCCTACACTCTACACTCTATACCCTACACTCTATACCCTACACTCTACACTCTATACCCTACACTCTACACTCTATACCCTACTCTCTAAACCCTACACTCTATACCCTACACTCTACACTCTATACCCTACACTCTATACCCTACACTCTACACTCTATACCCTACACTCTATACCCTACACTCTATACCCTACACTCCATACCCTACACGCTACACCCTACACTTTATAGCTTACACTCTATACCCTACACTCTATACCCTAAACTCTATACCATACACTCTATACCCTACACTCTATGCCCTACACTCTATACCCTACACTCTACACCATACACTCTATGCACTACCCTCTATACCTTACACTCTATACCCTACACTCTACACAGTATACCCTACACTCTATACCCTACACTCTACACTCTATACCCTACACTCTATACCATACACTCTATACCCTACACTCTATACCCTACACTCTACACTCTATACCCTACACTCTATACCCTACACTCTATACCCTACACTCTACACTTTATACCCTACACTCTATACCCTACACTCTATACCCTACACTCTATACCCTACACTCTACACTCTATACCCTACACTCTATACCCTACACTCTATACCCTACACTCTATACCCTACACTCTACACTTTATACCCTACACTCTATACCCTACACTCTATACCATACACTCTATACCCTACACTCTATACCCTACACTCTATACCCTACACTCTACACTCTATACCCTACACTCTATACCCTACACTCTACACTTTATACCCTACACTCTATACCCTACACTCTATACCCTCCACTCTATACCCTACACTCTACACTCTACACCCTACACTCTACACTTTATACCCTACACTCTATACCCTACACTCTATACCCTTCACTCTATACCCTACACGCTATACCCTACACTCTATACCCTACACTCTATACCCTACACTCTATACCCTACACTCTACACCCTACACTCTATACCCTACACCCTATACCCTACACTCTATACCCTACACTCAACACTCTACACTCTATACCCTACACTCTATACCCTACACTCTATACCCTACACTCTACACCCTACACTCTACACTCGATACCCTACACTCTATACCCTACAATCTATACCATACACTCTATACCATACACTCTATACCATACACTCTATCCCCTACACTCTATACCATACACTCTACACTCTATACCCTACACTCTACACCCTACACTATATACCCTACACTCTACACTCTATACCCTACATTCTCTACCCTACACTCTATACCATACACTCTATACCATACACTCTATCCCCTACACTCTATACCATACACTTTACACTCTATACCCTACTTTCTATACCCTACACTCTACACTCTACACCCTACACTCTATACCCTACACTCTACACTCTATACCCTACACTCTACACTCTATACCCTACACTCTACACCCTACACTCTATACCATACACTCTATACCCTACACTCTACACTCTATACCCTACACTCTATACCCTACACTCTATACCCTACACCCTACGCTCTATACCCTACACTCTATACCCTAAACTCTACACTCTATACCCTACACTCTATTCCATACACTCTATACCCTACACTCTATACCCTACACTCTACACTCTATACCCTACACTCTACACTTTACACTCTATACCCTACACTCTATACTCTATACCCTACACTCTATACCGTGCATTCTACACTCTATACTCTACACTCTATACCCTGCACTCTAATCCCTACACTCTACACTCTATACCCTACACTCTATACCCTACACTCTATACCCTACACTCTACACCCTACACTCTATACCCTACACTCTATACCCTACACTCTATACCCTACACTTTACACTCTATACCCTACACTCTATACCATACACTCTACACTCTATTCCCTACACTCTAAACCATACACTCTATACCCTACACTCTATACCCTACACTCTACACTCTATACCCTACACTCTACACTCTATACCATACACTCTATACCCTACACTCTATACCCTACACTCTACACTCTATACCCTACACTCTATACCCTACACTCTATACCCTACACCCTACGCTCTATACCCTACACTCTATACCCTAAACTCTACACTCTATACCCTACACTCTATTCCATACACTCTATACCCTACACTCTATACCCTACACTCTACACTCTATACCCTACACTCTACACTTTACACTCTATACCCTACACTCTATACTCTATACCCTACACTCTATACCGTGCATTCTACACTCTATACTCTACACTCTATACCCTGCACTCTAATCCCTACACTCTACACTCTATACCCTACACTCTATACCCTACACTCTATACCCTACACTCTACACCCTACACTCTATACCCTACACTCTATACCCTACACTCTATACCCTACACTCTACACTCTATACCCTACACTCTATACCATACACTCTACACTCTATTCCCTACACTCTATACCATACACTCTATACCCTACACTCTATACCCTACACTATACACTCTATACCCTACACTCTACACTCTATACCATACACTCTATACCCTACACTCTATACCCTACACTCTACACTCTATACCCTACAATCTATACCCTACACTCTATACCCTACACTCTACACCCTACACTCTATACCCTACAATCTACACTCTATACCCTACACTCTATTCCATACACTCTATACCCTACACTCTATACCATACACTCTACACCATACACTCTATACCATACACTCTATACCCCACACTCTACACTCTATACCCTACACTCTATACCCTACACTATACACTCTATACCCTACACTCTACACCATACACTCTATACCCTACACTCTATACTCTACGCTATACACTCTATACCTTACAATCTATACCTTACACTCTTTACAATACACTCTATACCCTACACTCTATACCCTACACTCTACACTCTATACCCTACACTCTACACTCTATACCCTACACTCTATACATTACAATCTATACCATACACTCTATACCATACACTCTATACCCTACACTCTATACCTCACACTCTACACTCTATCCCCTGCACTCTATACCATACACCCTACACTCTATACCATACACTCTATACCCTACACTCTATACCCTCCACTCTATACCCTACACTCTACACTCTACACCCTACACTCTACACTTTATACCCTACACTCTATACCCTACACTCTATACCCTTCACTCTATACCCTACACGCTATACCCTACACTCTATACCCTACACTCTATACCCTACACTCTATACCCTACACTCTACACCCTACACTCTATACCCTACACCCTATACCCTACACTCTATACCCAACACTCAACACTCTACACTCTATACCCTACACTCTATACCCTACACTCTATACCCTACACTCTACACCCTACACTCTACACTCGATACCCTACACTCTATACCCTACAATCTATACCATACACTCTATACCATACACTCTATACCATACACTCTATCCCCTACACTCTATACCATACACTCTACACTCTATACCCTACACTCTACACCCTACACTATATACCCTACACTCTACACTCTATACCCTACATTCTCTACCCTACACTCTATACCATACACTCTATACCATACACTCTATCCCCTACACTCTATACCATACACTTTACACTCTATACCCTACTTTCTATACCCTACACTCTACACTCTACACCCTACACTCTATACCCTACACTCTACACTCTATACCCTACACTCTACACTCTATACCCTACACTCTACACCCTACACTCTATACCATACACTCTATACCCTACACTCTACACTCTATACCCTACACTCTATACCCTACACTCTATACCCTACACCCTACGCTCTATACCCTACACTCTATACCCTAAACTCTACACTCTATACCCTACACTCTATTCCATACACTCTATACCCTACACTCTATACCCTACACTCTACACTCTATACCCTACACTCTACACTTTACACTCTATACCCTACACTCTATACTCTATACCCTACACTCTATACCGTGCATTCTACACTCTATACTCTACACTCTATACCCTGCACTCTAATCCCTACACTCTACACTCTATACCCTACACTCTATACCCTACACTCTATACCCTACACTCTACACCCTACACTCTATACCCTACACTCTATACCCTACACTCTATACCCTACACTCTACACTCTATACCCTACACTCTATACCATACACTCTACACTCTATTCCCTACACTCTATACCATACACTCTATACCCTACACTCTATACCCTACACTCTACACTCTATACCCTACAATCTATACCCTACACTCTATACCCTACACTCTACACCCTACACTCTATACCCTACAATCTACACTCTATACCCTACACTCTATTCCATACACTCTATACCCTACACTCTATACCATACACTCTACACCATACACTCTATACCATACACTCTATACCCCACACTCTACACTCTATACCCTACACTCTATACCCTACACTATACACTCTATACCCTACACTCTACACCATACACTCTATACCCTACACTCTATACTCTACGCTATACACTCTATACCTTACAATCTATACCTTACACTCTTTACAATACACTCTATACCCTACACTCTATACCCTACACTCTACACTCTATAACCTACACTCTATACCATACACTCTATATCCTACACTCTATACCCTACACTCTATACCCTACACTCTACACTCTATACCCTACACTCTATACCATACTCTCTATACCCTACACTCTATGCCCTACACTCTAATCTCCATACCATACACTCTATACCCTACACTCTATAACATACATTCTACACCCTACACTCTATACCATACACTCTATACCATACACTCTACACTCTATACCATTCACTCTATACCCTACACTCTACACTTTATACCCTACACTCTATACCCTACAATCTATACCCTACACTCTATACCCTACACGCTATATCCTACACTCTATACCCTACACTCTATACCCTACACTCTACACTCTATACCCTACACTCTATACCATACACTCTATACCCTACACTCTACACTCTATACCCTACACTCTATACCATACACTCTATACCATACACTATATGCCCTACACTCTAATCTCCATACCATACACTCTATACCCTACACTCTATAACATACATTCTACACCCTACACTCTATACCATACACTCTATACCCTACACTCTACACTCTATACCATACACTCTATACCCTACACGCTACACTCTATACCCTAAACTCTACACCCTACACTCTATACCCTACACTCTATACCCTACACTCTATACCCTACACTCTATACCCTACACTCTACACTCTATACCCTACACTCTATACCGTACACTCTATACCATACACTCTATACCATACACTCTATATCATACCCTCTATACCCTACACTCTATACCCTACACTCTACACTCTATACCCTACACTCTACACTCTATACCCTACACTCTATACATTACAATCTATACCATACACTCTATACCATACACTCTATACCCTACACTCTATACCTCACACTCTACACTCTATCCCCTGCACTCTATACCATACACCCTACACTCTATACCATACACCCTGTACCCTACACTCTAAACTCTATACCCTACACTCTATACCCTACACTCTATACCCTACACCCTACGCTCTATACCCTACACTCTATACCCTACACTCAACACTCTATACCCTACACTCTATTCCATACACTCTATACCCTACACTCTATACCCTACACTCTACACTCTATACCATACACTCTACACTTTACACTCTATACCTTACACTCTATACCCTACACTCTATACTCTATACCCTACACTCTATACTCTATACAATACACTCTATACCGTACATTCTACACTATATACCCTACACTCTATACCCTACACTCTAATCCCTACACTCTACACTCTATACCCTACACTCTATACCCTACACTCTATACCCTACACTCTACACTCTATACCCTACACTCTATACCATACACTCTATACCCTACACTCTACACTCTATTCCCTACACTCTATACCATACACTCTATACCCTACACTCTTTACCCTACACTATACACTCTATACCCTACACTCTACACTCTATACCATAGACTCTATACCCTACAATCTACACTCTATACCCTACAATCTATACCCTACACTCTATACCGTACACTTTATACCCTACACTCTATACCTTACACTCTATACCCTACACTCTACACCCTACACTCTACACTCTATACCCTACACTCTATAACCTACACTCTATACCCTACACTCTTTACCCTACTCTCTACACTTTATACCCTACACTCTACACCCTACACTCTACACTCTATTCCCTACACTCCACACTCTATTCCCTACACTCTATACCATACTCTCTATACCCTACACTTTTTACCCTACAATATACACTCTATACCCTACACTCTACACTCTATACCCTACACTCTATACCCTACACTCTACACTCTATACCCTACAATCTATACCCTACACTCTATACCCTACACTCTAAACGCTACACTCTGTACCCTACACTCTACACTCTATACCCTACACTCTATACCATACACTCTATACCCTACACTCTATACCCTACACTCTATACCCTACACTCTACACTCTATACCCTACACTCTATAACATACACTTTATACCGTACACTCTATACCTTACACTCTATACCCTACACTCTACACCCTACACTCTATACCCTACACTCTATAACCTACACTCTATACCCTACTCTCTACACTTTATACCCTACACTCTACACTCTATAACCTACAATCTACACCCTACAATCTACAATCTATACCCTACACTCTATAACCTACACTCTATACCCTACACTCTACACCCTACTCTCTACACTTTATACCCTACACTCTACACTCTATACCCTACACTCTATACCCTACACTCTATACTCTATACCCTACACTCTACACTCTATACCCAACTATCTAAACACTACACTCTATACCCTACACTCTACACTCTATACCCTACACTCTATACCCTACACTCTACACTCTATACCCTACACTCTACACTCTATACCCTACTCTCTAAACCCTACACTCTATACCCTACACTCTACACTCTATACCCTACACTCTATACCCTACACTCTACACTCTATCCCCTGCACTCTATACCATACACTCTACACTCTATACTCTACACTCTATACCCTACACTCTACACTCTATACCCTACACTCTATACCCTACACTCTACACTCTATACCCTACACTCTACACTCTATACCCTACACTCTATACCCTACAATCTATACCATACACTCTATACCATACACTCTATACCCTACACTCTACACTCTATACCCTACACTCTACACTCTATACCCTACACTCTATACCCTACAATCTATACCATACACTCTATACCATACACTCTATTCCCTACACTCTATACCATACTCTCTATACCCTACACTTTTTACCCTACAATATACACTCTATACCCTACACTCTACACTCTATACCCTACACTCTATACCCTACACTCTACACTCTATACCCTACAATCTATACCCTACACTCTATACCCTACACTATAAACGCTACACTCTGTACCCTACACTCTACACTCTATACCCTACACTCTATACCATACACTCTATACCCTACACTCTATACCCTACACTCTATACCCTACACTCTACACTCTATACCCTACACTCTATAACATACACTTTATACCGTACACTCTATACCTTACACTCTATACCCTACACTCTACACCCTACACTCTATACCCTACACTCTATAACCTACACTCTATACCCTACTCTCTACACTTTATACCCTACACTCTACACTCTATAACCTACAATCTACACCCTACAATCTACAATCTATACCCTACACTCTATAACCTACACTCTATACCCTACACTCTACACCCTACTCTCTACACTTTATACCCTACACTCTACACTCTATACCCTACACTCTATACCCTACACTCTATACTCTATACCCTACACTCTACACTCTATACCCAACTATCTAAACACTACACTCTATACCCTACACTCTACACTCTATACCCTACACTCTATACCCTACACTCTACACTCTATACCCTACACTCTATACCCTACAATCTATACCATACACTCTATACCATAGACTCTATACCCTACACTCTATACCCTACACTCTACACTCTATACCCTACACTCTATACCCTACACTCTATACCCTACACTCTACACTCTATACCCTACACTCTACACTCTATACCCTACTCTCTAAACCCTACACTCTATACCCTACACTCTACACTCTATACCCTACACTCTATACCCTACACTCTACACGCTATCCCCTGCACTCTATACCATACACTCTACACTCTATACTCTACACTCTATACCCTACACTCTACACTCTATACCCTACACTCTATACCCTACACTCTACACTCTATACTCTACACTCTACACTCTATACCCTACACTCTATACCCTACAATCTATACCATACACTCTATACCATACACTCTATAACCTACACTCTACACTCTATACCCTACACTCTACACTCTATACCCTACACTCTATACCCTACAATCTATACCATACACTCTATACCATACACTCTATACCCTACACTCTATACCTCACACTCTACACTCTATCCCCTGCACTCTATAACACACACTCTACACTCTATACCCTACACTCTATATCCTACACTCTACACTCTATACCCTACACTCTATACCCTACACTCTACACTCTATACCCTACACTCTACACTCTATACCCTACACTCTACACTCTATACCCTACACTCTATACCCTACAATCTATACCATACACTCTATACCATACACTCTACAACCTACACTCTATACCCTACACTCTACACTCTATACGCTACACTCTGTACCATACACTCTATACCCTACACTCTATACCATACACTCTGTACCCTACACTCTATACCTCACACTCTACACTATATCCCCTGCACTCTATACCATACACTCTACACTCTATACCCTACACTCTATACCCTACACTCTACACTCTATACCCTACACTCTATACCCTACACTCTACACTCTATACCCTACACTCTACACTCTATACCCTACACTCTATACCCTACAATCTATACCCTACACTCTATACCCTACACTCTATACCCTACACTCTACACTCTATACCCTACACTCTACACTCTATACCCTACACTCTATACCCTACAATCTATACCATACACGCTATACCATACACTCTATACCCTACACTCTATACCTCACACTCTACACTCTATCCCCTGCACTCTATACCATACAGTCTACACTCTATACCCTACACTCTATACCCTACACTCTACACTCTATACCCTACACTCTATACCCTACACTCTACACTCTATACCCTACACTCTACACTCTATACCCTACACTCTATACCCTACAATCTATACCATACACTCTATACCATACACTCTATACCCTACACAATATACCCTACACTCTATACCCTACACTCTATACCATACTCTCTATACCCTACACTCTATATCATACACTCTATAGCCTACACTCTATTCCCTACACTCTATACCATACACTCTATACCCTACACTCTATACCCTACACTATACACTCTATACCCTACTCTCTACACTCTATACCATACACTCTATACCCTACACTCTATACCCTACAATCTACACTCTATACCCTACAATCTATACACTACACTCTAAACCCTACACTCTACACTCTATACCCTACACTCTATACCCTACACTCTACACTCTATACCCTACACTCTATACCCTACACTCTATACCCTACACTCTACACTCTATACACTACACTCTGTACCCTACACTCTATACCCTACACTCTATACCATACACTCTGTACCCTACACTCTATAACTCACACTCTACACTATATCCCCTGCACTCTATACCATAGACTCTACACTCTATACCCTACACTCTATACCCTACACTCTACACTCTATACCCTACACTCTATACCCTACACTCTACACTCTATACCCTACACTCTATACCCTACAATCTATACCATACACTCTATACCATAGACTCTATACCCTACACTCTATACCCTACACTCTACACTCTATACCCTACACTCTATACCCTACACTCTATACCCTACACTCTACACTCTATACCCTACACTCTACACTCTATACCCTACTCTCTAAACCCTACACTCTATACCCTACACTCTACACTCTATACCCTACACTCTATACCCTACACTCTACACTCTATACCATACACTCTACAACCTACACTCTATACCCTACACTCTACACTCTATACACTACACTCTGTACCCTACACTCTATACCCTACACTCTATACCATACACTCTGTACCCTACACTCTATAACTCACACTCTACACTATATCCCCTGCACTCTATACCATACACTCTACACTCTATACCCTACACTCTATACCCTACACTCTACACTCTATACCCTACACTCTATACCCTACACTCTACACTCTATACCCTACACTCTATACCCTACAATCTATACCATACACTCTATACCATAGACGCTATACCCTACACTCTATACCCTACACTCTACACTCTATACCCTACACTCTATACCCTACACTCTATACCCTACACTCTACACTCTATACCCTACACTCTACACTCTATACCCTACTCTCTAAACCCTACACTCTATACCCTACACTCTACACTCTATACCCTACACTCTATACCCTACACTCTACACTCTATCCCCTGCACTCTATACCATACACTCTACACTCTATACTCTACACTCTACACTCTATACCCTACACTCTATACCCTACACTCTACACTCTATCCCCTACACTCTATACCCTACACTCTACACTCTATACTCTACACTCTACACTCTATACCCTACACTCTATACCCTACAATCTATACCATACACTCTATACCATACACTCTATAACCTACACTCTACACTCTATACCCTACACTCTACACTCTATACCCTACACTCTATACCCTACAATCTATACCATACACTCTATACCATACACTCTATACCCTACACTCTATACCTCACACTCTACACTCTATCCCCTGCACTCTATAACACACACTCTACACTCTATACCCTACACTCTATATCCTACACTCTACACTCTATACCCTACACTCTATACCCTACACTCTACACTCTATACCCTACACTCTACACTCTATACCCTACACTCTACACTCTATACCCTACACTCTATACCCTACAATCTATACCATACACTCTATACCATACACTCTACAACCTACACTCTATACCCTACACTCTACACTCTATACGCTACACTCTGTACCATACACTCTATACCCTACACTCTATACCATACACTCTGTACCCTACACTCTATACCTCACACTCTACACTATATCCCCTGCACTCTATACCATACACTCTACACTCTATACCCTACACTCTATACCCTACACTCTACACTCTATACCCTACACTCTATACCCTACACTCTACACTCTATACCCTACACTCTACACTCTATACCCTACACTCTATACCCTACAATCTATACCCTACACTCTATACCCTACACTCTATACCCTACACTCTACACTCTATACCCTACACTCTACACTCTATACCCTACACTCTATACCCTACAATCTATACCATACATGCTATACCATACACTCTATACCCTACACTCTATACCTCACACTCTACACTCTATCCCCTGCACTCTATACCATACAGTCTACACTCTATACCCTACACTCTATACCCTACACTCTACACTCTATACCCTACACTCTATACCCTACACTCTACACTCTATACCCTACACTCTACACTCTATACCCTACACTCTATACCCTACAATCTATACCATACACTCTATACCATACACTCTATACCCTACACAATATACCCTACACTCTATACCCTACACTCTATACCATACTCTCTATACCCTACACTCTATATCATACACTCTATAGCCTACACTCTATTCCCTACACTCTATACCATACACTCTATACCCTACACTCTATACCCTACACTATACACTCTATACCCTACTCTCTACACTCTATACCATACACTCTATACCCTACACTCTATACCCTACAATCTACACTCTATACCCTACAATCTATACACTACACTCTAAACCCTACACTCTACACTCTATACCCTACACTCTATACCCTACACTCTACACTCTATACCCTACACTCTATACCCTACACTCTATACTCTATACCCTACACTCTACACTCTATACCCAACTCTCTAAACCCTACACTCTATACCCTACACTCTACACTCTATACCCTACACTCTATACCCTACACTCTACACTCTATACCCTACACTCTACACTCTATACCCTACTCTCTAAAGCCTACACTCTATACCCTACACTCTACACTCTATACCCTACACTCTATACCCTACACTCTACACTCTATACCCTACAATCTATACACTACACTCTAAACCCTACACTCTACACTCTATACCCTACACTCTATACCCTACACTCTACACTCTATACCCTACACTCTATACCCTACACTCTATACTCTATACCCTACACTCTACACTCTATACCCAACTCTCTAAACCCTACACTCTATACCCTACACTCTACACTCTATACCCTACACTCTATACCCTACACTCTACACTCTATACCCTACACTCTACACTCTATACCCTACTCTCTAAAGCCTACACTCTATACCCTACACTCTACACTCTATACCCTACACTCTATACCCTACACTCTACACTCTATACCCTACACTCTATACCCTACACTCTATACCCTACACTCCATACCCTACACGCTACACCTTACACTTTATAGCTTACACTCTATACCCTACACTCTATACCCTAAACTCTATACCATACACTCTATACCCTACACTCTATACCCTACACTCTACACTCTATACCCTACACTCTATACCCTACACTCTATACCCTACACTCTACACTCTATACCCTACACTCTACACTCTATACCCTACTCTCTAAACCCTACTCTCTATACCCTACACTCTACACTCTATACCCTACACTCTATACCCTACACTCTACACTCTATCCCCTGCACTCTATACCATACACTCTACACTCTATACTCTACACTCTATACCCTACACTCTACACTCTATACCCTACACTCTATACCCTACACTCTACACTCTATACTCTACACTCTACACTCTATACCCTACACTCTATACCCTACAATCTATACCATACACTCTATACCATACACTCTATACCCTACACTCTACACTCTATACCCTACACTCTACACTCTATACCCTACACTCTATACCCTACAATCTATACCATACACTCTATACCATACACTCTATACCCTACACTCTATACCTCACAATCTACACTCTATCCCCTGCACTCTATAACACACACTCTACACTCTATACCCTACACTCTATATCCTACACTCTACACTCTATACCCTACACTCTATACCCTACACTCTACACTCTATACCCTACACTCTACACTCTATACCCTACACTCTACACTCTATACCCTACACTCTATACCCTACAATCTATACCATACACTCTATACCATACACTCTACAACCTACACTCTATACCCTACACTCTACACTCTATACGCTACACTCTGTACCATACACTCTATACCCTACACTCTATACCATACACTCTGCACCCTACACTCTATACCTCACACTCTACACTATATCCCCTGCACTCTATACCATACACTCTACACTCTATACCCTACACTCTATACCCTACACTCTACACTCTATACCCTACACTCTATACCCTACACTGTACACTCTATACCCTACACTCTACACTCTATACCCTACACTCTATACCCTACAATCTATACCCTACACTCTATACCCTACACTCTATACCCTACACTCTACACTCTATACCCTATACTCTACACTCTATACCCTACACTCTATACCCTACAATCTATACCATACACGCTATACCATACACTCTATACCCTACACTCTATACCTCACACTCTACACTCTATCCCCTGCACTCTATACCATACAGTCTACACTCTATACCCTACACTCTATACCCTACACTCTACACTCTATACCCTACACTCTATACCCTACACTCTACACTCTATACCCTACACTCTACACTCTATACCCTACACTCTATACCCTACAATCTATACCATACACTCTATACCATACACTCTATACCCTACACAATATACCCTACACTCTATACCCTACACTCTATACCATACTCTCTATACCCTACACTCTATATCATACACTCTATAGCCTACACTCTATTCCCTACACTCTATACCATACACTCTATACCCTACACTCTATACCCTACACTATACACTCTATACCCTACACTCTAAACCCTACACTCTATACCCTACACTCTACACTCTATACCCTACACTCTATACCATACACTCTATACCCTAAACTCTATACCCTACACTCTATACCCTACACTCTACACTCTATACCCTACACTCTATAACATACACTTTATACCGTACACTCAATACCTTACACTCTATACCCTACACTCTATACCCTACACTCTATACCCTACACTCTATAACCTACACTCTATACTCTACACTCTATACCCTACTCTCTACACTTTATACCCTACACTCTATAACCTACAATCTACATCCTACAATCTACAATCTATACCCTACACTCTATAACCTACACTCCATACCCTACACTCTACACCCTACTCTCTACACTTTATACCCTACACTCTACACTCTATACCCTACACTCTATACCCTACACTCTATACTCTATACCCTACACTCTACACTCTATACCCAACTCTCTAAACACTACACTCTATACCCTACACTCTACACTCTATACCCTACACTCTATACCCTACACTCTACACTCTATACCCTACACTCTACACTCTAAACCCTACTCTCTAAACCCTACACTCTATACCCTACACTCTACACTCTATACCCTACACTCTATACCCTACACTCTACACTCTATCCCCTGCACTCTATACCATACACTCTACACTCTATACTCTACACTCTATACCCTACACTCTACACTCTATACCCTACACTCTATACCCTACACTCTACACTCGATACCCTACACTCTACACTCTATACCCTACACTCTATACCCTACAATCTATACCATACACTCTATACCATACACTCTATACCCTACACTCTACACTCTATACCCTACACTCTACACTCTACACCCTACACTCTATGCCCTACAATCTATACCATACACTCTATACCGTACACTCTATACCCTACACTCTATACCTCACACTCTACACTCTATCCCCTGCACTCTATAACACACACTCTACACTCTATACCCTACACTCTATATCCTACACTCTACACTCTATACCCTACACTCTATACCCTACACTCTACACTCTATACCCTACACTCTACACTCTATACCCTACACTCTATACCCTACAATCTATACCATACACTCTATACCATACACTCTACAACCTACACTCTATACCCTACACTCTACACTCTATACACTACACTCTGTACCCTACACTCTATACCCTACACTCTATACCATACACTCTGTACCCTACACTCTATAACTCACACTCTACACTATATCCCCTGCACTCTATACCATACACTCTACACTCTATACCCTACACTCTATACCCTACACTCTACACTCTATACCCTACACTCTATACCCTACACTCTACACTCTATACCCTACACTCTATACCCTACAATCTATACCATACACTCTATACCATAGACTCTATACCCTACACTCTATACCCTACACTCTACACTCTATACCCTACACTCTATACCCTACACTCTATACCCTACACTCTACACTCTATACCCTACACTCTACACTCTATACCCTACTCTCTAAAACCTACACTCTATACCCTACACTCTACACTCTATACCCTACACTCTATACCCTACACTCTACACTCTATCCCCTGCACTCTATACCATACACTCTACACTCTATACTCTACACTCTATACCCTACACTCTACACTCTATACCCTACACTCTATACCCTACACTCTACACTCTATACTCTACACTCTACACTCTATACCCTACACTCTATACCCTACAATCTATACCATACACTCTATACCATACACTCTATAACCTACACTCTACACTCTATACCCTACACTCTACACTCTATACCCTACACTCTATACCCTACAATCTATACCATACACTCTATACCATACACTCTATACCCTACACTCTATACCTCACACTCTACACTCTATCCCCTGCACTCTATAACACACACTCTACACTCTATACCCTACACTCTATATCCTACACTCTACACTCTATACCCTACACTCTATACCCTACACTCTACACTCTATACCCTACACTCTACACTCTATACCCTACACTCTACACTCTATACCCTACACTCTATACCCTACAATCTATACCATACACTCTATACCATACACTCTACAACCTACACTCTATACCCTACACTCTACACTCTATACGCTACACTCTGTACCATACACTCTATACCCTACACTCTATACCATACACTCTGTACCCTACACTCTATACCTCACACTCTACACTATATCCCCTGCACTCTATACCATACACTCTACACTCTATACCCTACACTCTATACCCTACACTCTACACTCTATACCCTACACTCTATACCCTACACTCTACACTCTATACCCTACACTCTACACTCTATACCCTACACTCTATACCCTACAATCTATACCCTACACTCTATACCCTACACTCTATACCCTACACTCTACACTCTATACCCTACACTCTACACTCTATACCCTACACTCTATACCCTACAATCTATACCATACACGCTATACCATACACTCTATACCCTACACTCTATACCTCACACTCTACACTCTATCCCCTGCACTCTATACCATACAGTCTACACTCTATACCCTACACTCTATACCCTACACTCTACACTCTATACCCTACACTCTATACCCTACACTCTACACTCTATACCCTACACTCTACACTCTATACCCTACACTCTATACCCTACAATCTATACCATACACTCTATACCATACACTCTATACCCTACACAATATACCCTACACTCTATACCCTACACTCTATACCATACTCTCTATACCCTACACTCTATATCATACACTCTATAGCCTACACTCTATTCCCTACACTCTATACCATACACTCTATACCCTACACTCTATACCCTACACTATACACTCTATACCCTACTCTCTACACTCTATACCATACACTCTATACCCTACACTCTATACCCTACACTCTATACCTCACACTCTACACTCTATCCCCTGCACTCTATACCATACACCCTACACTCTATACCATACACCCTGTACCCTACACTCTAAACTCTATACCCTACACTCTATACCCTACACTCTATACCCTACACCCTACGCTCTATACCCTACACTCTATACCCTACACTCAACACTCTATACCCTACACTCTATTCCATACACTCTATACCCTACACTCTATACCCTACACTCTACACTCTATACCATACACTCTACACTTTACACTCTATACCTTACACTCTATACCCTACACTCTATACTCTATACCCTACACTCTATACTCTATACAATACACTCTATACCGTACATTCTACACTATATACCCTACACTCTATACCCTACACTCTAATCCCTACACTCTACACTCTATACCCTACACTCTATACCCTACACTCTATACCCTACACTCTACACTCTATACCCTACACTCTATACCATACACTCTATACCCTACACTCTACACTCTATTCCCTACACTCTATACCATACACTCTATACCCTACACTCTTTACCCTACACTATACACTCTATACCCTACACTCTACACTCTATACCATAGACTCTATACCCTACAATCTACACTCTATACCCTACAATCTATACCCTACACTCTATACCGTACACTTTATACCCTACACTCTATACCTTACACTCTATACCCTACACTCTACACCCTACACTCTACACTCTATACCCTACACTCTATAACCTACACTCTATACCCTACACTCTTTACCCTACTCTCTACACTTTATACCCTACACTCTACACCCTACACTCTACACTCTATTCCCTACACTCCACACTCTATTCCCTACACTCTATACCATACTCTCTATACCCTACACTTTTTACCCTACAATATACACTCTATACCCTACACTCTACACTCTATACCCTACACTCTATACCCTACACTCTACACTCTATACCCTACAATCTATACCCTACACTCTATACCCTACACTCTAAACGCTACACTCTGTACCCTACACTCTACACTCTATACCCTACACTCTATACCATACACTCTATACCCTACACTCTATACCCTACACTCTATACCCTACACTCTACACTCTATACCCTACACTCTATAACATACACTTTATACCGTACACTCTATACCTTACACTCTATACCCTACACTCTACACCCTACACTCTATACCCTACACTCTATAACCTACACTCTATACCCTACTCTCTACACTTTATACCCTACACTCTACACTCTATAACCTACAATCTACACCCTACAATCTACAATCTATACCCTACACTCTATAACCTACACTCTATACCCTACACTCTACACCCTACTCTCTACACTTTATACCCTACACTCTACACTCTATACCCTACACTCTATACCCTACACTCTATACTCTATACCCTACACTCTACACTCTATACCCAACTATCTAAACACTACACTCTATACCCTACACTCTACACTCTATACCCTACACTCTATACCCTACACTCTACACTCTATACCCTACACTCTACACTCTATACCCTACTCTCTAAACCCTACACTCTATACCCTACACTCTACACTCTATACCCTACACTCTATACCCTACACTCTACACTCTATCCCCTGCACTCTATACCATACACTCTACACTCTATACTCTACACTCTATACCCTACACTCTACACTCTATACCCTACACTCTATACCCTACACTCTACACTCTATACCCTACACTCTACACTCTATACCCTACACTCTATACCCTACAATCTATACCATACACTCTATACCATACACTCTATACCCTACACTCTACACTCTATACCCTACACTCTACACTCTATACCCTACACTCTATACCCTACAATCTATACCATACACTCTATACCATACACTCTATTCCCTACACTCTATACCATACTCTCTATACCCTACACTTTTTACCCTACAATATACACTCTATACCCTACACTCTACACTCTATACCCTACACTCTATACCCTACACTCTACACTCTATACCCTACAATCTATACCCTACACTCTATACCCTACACTATAAACGCTACACTCTGTACCCTACACTCTACACTCTATACCCTACACTCTATACCATACACTCTATACCCTACACTCTATACCCTACACTCTATACCCTACACTCTACACTCTATACCCTACACTCTATAACATACACTTTATACCGTACACTCTATACCTTACACTCTATACCCTACACTCTACACCCTACACTCTATACCCTACACTCTATAACCTACACTCTATACCCTACTCTCTACACTTTATACCCTACACTCTACACTCTATAACCTACAATCTACACCCTACAATCTACAATCTATACCCTACACTCTATAACCTACACTCTATACCCTACACTCTACACCCTACTCTCTACACTTTATACCCTACACTCTACACTCTATACCCTACACTCTATACCCTACACTCTATACTCTATACCCTACACTCTACACTCTATACCCAACTATCTAAACACTACACTCTATACCCTACACTCTACACTCTATACCCTACACTCTATACCCTACACTCTACACTCTATACCCTACACTCTATACCCTACAATCTATACCATACACTCTATACCATAGACTCTATACCCTACACTCTATACCCTACACTCTACACTCTATACCCTACACTCTATACCCTACACTCTATACCCTACACTCTACACTCTATACCCTACACTCTACACTCTATACCCTACTCTCTAAACCCTACACTCTATACCCTACACTCTACACTCTATACCCTACACTCTATACCCTACACTCTACACGCTATCCCCTGCACTCTATACCATACACTCTACACTCTATACTCTACACTCTATACCCTACACTCTACACTCTATACCCTACACTCTATACCCTACACTCTACACTCTATACTCTACACTCTACACTCTATACCCTACACTCTATACCCTACAATCTATACCATACACTCTATACCATACACTCTATAACCTACACTCTACACTCTATACCCTACACTCTACACTCTATACCCTACACTCTATACCCTACAATCTATACCATACACTCTATACCATACACTCTATACCCTACACTCTATACCTCACACTCTACACTCTATCCCCTGCACTCTATAACACACACTCTACACTCTATACCCTACACTCTATATCCTACACTCTACACTCTATACCCTACACTCTATACCCTACACTCTACACTCTATACCCTACACTCTACACTCTATACCCTACACTCTACACTCTATACCCTACACTCTATACCCTACAATCTATACCATACACTCTATACCATACACTCTACAACCTACACTCTATACCCTACACTCTACACTCTATACGCTACACTCTGTACCATACACTCTATACCCTACACTCTATACCATACACTCTGTACCCTACACTCTATACCTCACACTCTACACTATATCCCCTGCACTCTATACCATACACTCTACACTCTATACCCTACACTCTATACCCTACACTCTACACTCTATACCCTACACTCTATACCCTACACTCTACACTCTATACCCTACACTCTACACTCTATACCCTACACTCTATACCCTACAATCTATACCCTACACTCTATACCCTACACTCTATACCCTACACTCTACACTCTATACCCTACACTCTACACTCTATACCCTACACTCTACACTCTATACCCTACACTCTATACCCTACAATCTATACCATACACTCTATACCATACACTCTACAACCTACACTCTATACCCTACACTCTACACTCTATACGCTACACTCTGTACCATACACTCTATACCCTACACTCTATACCATACACTCTGTACCCTACACTCTATACCTCACACTCTACACTATATCCCCTGCACTCTATACCATACACTCTACACTCTATACCCTACACTCTACACTCTAAACCCTACTCTCTAAACCCTACACTCTATACCCTACACTCTACACTCTATACCCTACACTCTATACCCTACACTCTACACTCTATCCCCTGCACTCTATACCATACACTCTACACTCTATACTCTACACTCTATACCCTACACTCTACACTCTATACCCTACACTCTATACCCTACACTCTACACTCGATACCCTACACTCTACACTCTATACCCTACACTCTATACCCTACAATCTATACCATACACTCTATACCATACACTCTATACCCTACACTCTACACTCTATACCCTACACTCTACACTCTACACCCTACACTCTATGCCCTACAATCTATACCATACACTCTATACCATACACTCTATACCCTACACTCTATACCTCACACTCTACACTCTATCCCCTGCACTCTATAACACACACTCTACACTCTATACCCTACACTCTATATCCTACACTCTACACTCTATACCCTACACTCTATACCCTACACTCTACACTCTATACCCTACACTCTACACTCTATACCCTACACTCTATACCCTACAATCTATACCATACACTCTATACCATACACTCTACAACCTACACTCTATACCCTACACTCTACACTCTATACACTACACTCTGTACCCTACACTCTATACCCTACACTCTATACCATACACTCTGTACCCTACACTCTATAACTCACACTCTACACTATATCCCCTGCACTCTATACCATACACTCTACACTCTATACCCTACACTCTATACCCTACACTCTACACTCTATACCCTACACTCTATACCCTACACTCTACACTCTATACCCTACACTCTATACCCTACAATCTATACCATACACTCTATACCATAGACTCTATACCCTACACTCTATACCCTACACTCTACACTCTATACCCTACACTCTATACCCTACACTCTATACCCTACACTCTACACTCTATACCCTACACTCTACACTCTATACCCTACTCTCTAAAACCTACACTCTATACCCTACACTCTACACTCTATACCCTACACTCTATACCCTACACTCTACACTCTATCCCCTGCACTCTATACCATACACTCTACACTCTATACTCTACACTCTATACCCTACACTCTACACTCTATACCCTACACTCTATACCCTACACTCTACACTCTATACTCTACACTCTACACTCTATACCCTACACTCTATACCCTACAATCTATACCATACACTCTATACCATACACTCTATAACCTACACTCTACACTCTATACCCTACACTCTACACTCTATACCCTACACTCTATACCCTACAATCTATACCATACACTCTATACCATACACTCTATACCCTACACTCTATACCTCACACTCTACACTCTATCCCCTGCACTCTATAACACACACTCTACACTCTATACCCTACACTCTATATCCTACACTCTACACTCTATACCCTACACTCTATACCCTACACTCTACACTCTATACCCTACACTCTACACTCTATACCCTACACTCTACACTCTATACCCTACACTCTATACCCTACAATCTATACCATACACTCTATACCATACACTCTACAACCTACACTCTATACCCTACACTCTACACTCTATACGCTACACTCTGTACCATACACTCTATACCCTACACTCTATACCATACACTCTGTACCCTACACTCTATACCTCACACTCTACACTATATCCCCTGCACTCTATACCATACACTCTACACTCTATACCCTACACTCTATACCCTACACTCTACACTCTATACCCTACACTCTATACCCTACACTCTACACTCTATACCCTACACTCTACACTCTATACCCTACACTCTATACCCTACAATCTATACCCTACACTCTATACCCTACACTCTATACCCTACACTCTACACTCTATACCCTACACTCTACACTCTATACCCTACACTCTATACCCTACAATCTATACCATACACGCTATACCATACACTCTATACCCTACACTCTATACCTCACACTCTACACTCTATCCCCTGCACTCTATACCATACAGTCTACACTCTATACCCTACACTCTATACCCTACACTCTACACTCTATACCCTACACTCTATACCCTACACTCTACACTCTATACCCTACACTCTACACTCTATACCCTACACTCTATACCCTACAATCTATACCATACACTCTATACCATACACTCTATACCCTACACAATATACCCTACACTCTATACCCTACACTCTATACCATACTCTCTATACCCTACACTCTATATCATACACTCTATAGCCTACACTCTATTCCCTACACTCTATACCATACACTCTATACCCTACACTCTATACCCTACACTATACACTCTATACCCTACTCTCTACACTCTATACCATACACTCTATACCCTACACTCTATACCCTACACTCTATACCTCACACTCTACACTCTATCCCCTGCACTCTATACCATACACCCTACACTCTATACCATACACCCTGTACCCTACACTCTAAACTCTATACCCTACACTCTATACCCTACACTCTATACCCTACACCCTACGCTCTATACCCTACACTCTATACCCTACACTCAACACTCTATACCCTACACTCTATTCCATACACTCTATACCCTACACTCTATACCCTACACTCTACACTCTATACCATACACTCTACACTTTACACTCTATACCTTACACTCTATACCCTACACTCTATACTCTATACCCTACACTCTATACTCTATACAATACACTCTATACCGTACATTCTACACTATATACCCTACACTCTATACCCTACACTCTAATCCCTACACGCTACACTCTATACCCTACACTCTATACCCTACACTCTATACCCTACACTCTACACTCTATACCCTACACTCTATACCATACACTCTATACCCTACACTCTACACTCTATTCCCTACACTCTATACCATACACTCTATACCCTACACTCTTTACCCTACACTATACACTCTATACCCTACACTCTACACTCTATACCATAGACTCTATACCCTACAATCTACACTCTATACCCTACAATCTATACCCTACACTCTATACCGTACACTTTATACCCTACACTCTATACCTTACACTCTATACCCTACACTCTACACCCTACACTCTACACTCTATACCCTACACTCTATAACCTACACTCTATACCCTACACTCTTTACCCTACTCTCTACACTTTATACCCTACACTCTACACCCTACACTCTACACTCTATTCCCTACACTCCACACTCTATTCCCTACACTCTATACCATACTCTCTATACCCTACACTTTTTACCCTACAATATACACTCTATACCCTACACTCTACACTCTATACCCTACACTCTATACCCTACACTCTACACTCTATACCCTACAATCTATACCCTACACTCTATACCCTACACTCTAAACGCTACACTCTGTACCCTACACTCTACACTCTATACCCTACACTCTATACCATACACTCTATACCCTACACTCTATACCCTACACTCTATACCCTACACTCTACACTCTATACCCTACACTCTATAACATACACTTTATACCGTACACTCTATACCTTACACTCTATACCCTACACTCTACACCCTACACTCTATACCCTACACTCTATAACCTACACTCTATACCCTACTCTCTACACTTTATACCCTACACTCTACACTCTATAACCTACAATCTACACCCTACAATCTACAATCTATACCCTACACTCTATAACCTACACTCTATACCCTACACTCTACACCCTACTCTCTACACTTTATACCCTACACTCTACACTATATACCCTACACTCTATACCCTACACTCTATACTCTATACCCTACACTCTACACTCTATACCCAACTATCTAAACACTACACTCTATACCCTACACTCTACACTCTATACACTACACTCTATACCCTACACTCTACACTCTATACCCTACACTCTACACTCTATACCCTACTCTCTAAACCCTACACTCTATACCCTACACTCTACACTCTATACCCTACACTCTATACCCTACACTCTACACTCTATCCCCTGCACTCTATACCATACACTCTACACTCTATACTCTACACTCTATACCCTACACTCTACACTCTATACCCTACACTCTATACCCTACACTCTACACTCTATACCCTACACTCTACACTCTATACCCTACACTCTATACCCTACAATCTATACCATACACTCTATACCATACACTCTATACCCTACACTCTACACTCTATACCCTACACTCTACACTCTATACCCTACACTCTATACCCTACAATCTATACCATACACTCTATACCATACACTCTATTCCCTACACTCTATACCATACTCTCTATACCCTACACTTTTTACCCTACAATATACACTCTATACCCTACACTCTACACTCTATACCCTACACTCTATACCCTACACTCTACACTCTATACCCTACAATCTATACCCTACACTCTATACCCTACACTATAAACGCTACACTCTGTACCCTACACTCTACACTCTATACCCTACACTCTATACCATACACTCTATACCCTACACTCTATACCCTACACTCTATACCCTACACTCTACACTCTATACCCTACACTCTATAACATACACTTTATACCGTACACTCTATACCTTACACTCTATACCCTACACTCTACACCCTACACTCTATACCCTACACTCTATAACCTACACTCTATACCCTACTCTCTACACTTTATACCCTACACTCTACACTCTATAACCTACAATCTACACCCTACAATCTACAATCTATACCCTACACTCTATAACCTACACTCTATACCCTACACTCTACACCCTACTCTCTACACTTTATACCCTACACTCTACACTCTATACCCTACACTCTATACCCTACACTCTATACTCTATACCCTACACTCTACACTCTATACCCAACTATCTAAACACTACACTCTATACCCTACACTCTACACTCTATACCCTACACTCTATACCCTACACTCTACACTCTATACCCTACACTCTATACCCTACAATCTATACCATACACTCTATACCATAGACTCTATACCCTACACTCTATACCCTACACTCTACACTCTATACCCTACACTCTATACCCTACACTCTATACCCTACACTCTACACTCTATACCCTACACTCTACACTCTATACCCTACTCTCTAAACCCTACACTCTATACCCTACACTCTACACTCTATACCCTACACTCTATACCCTACACTCTACACGCTATCCCCTGCACTCTATACCATACACTCTACACTCTATACTCTACACTCTATACCCTACACTCTACACTCTATACCCTACACTCTATACCCTACACTCTACACTCTATACTCTACACTCTACACTCTATACCCTACACTCTATACCCTACAATCTATACCATACACTCTATACCATACACTCTATAACCTACACTCTACACTCTATACCCTACACTCTACACTCTATACCCTACACTCTATACCCTACAATCTATACCATACACTCTATACCATACACTCTATACCCTACACTCTATACCTCACACTCTACACTCTATCCCCTGCACTCTATAACACACACTCTACACTCTATACCCTACACTCTATATCCTACACTCTACACTCTATACCCTACACTCTATACCCTACACTCTACACTCTATACCCTACACTCTACACTCTATACCCTACACTCTACACTCTATACCCTACACTCTATACCCTACAATCTATACCATACACTCTATACCATACACTCTACAACCTACACTCTATACCCTACACTCTACACTCTATACGCTACACTCTGTACCATACACTCTATACCCTACACTCTATACCATACACTCTGTACCCTACACTCTATACCTCACACTCTACACTATATCCCCTGCACTCTATACCATACACTCTACACTCTATACCCTACACTCTATACCCTACACTCTACACTCTATACCCTACACTCTATACCCTACACTCTACACTCTATACCCTACACTCTACACTCTATACCCTACACTCTATACCCTACAATCTATACCCTACACTCTATACCCTACACTCTATACCCTACACTCTACACTCTATACCCTACACTCTACACTCTATACCCTACACTCTATACCCTACAATCTATACCATACACGCTATACCATACACTCTATACCCTACACTCTATACCTCACACTCTACACTCTATCCCCTGCACTCTATACCATACAGTCTACACTCTATACCCTACACTCTATACCCTACACTCTACACTCTATACCCTACACTCTATACCCTACACTCTACACTCTATACCCTACACTCTACACTCTATACCCTACACTCTATACCCTACAATCTATACCATACACTCTATACCATACACTCTATACCCTACACAATATACCCTACACTCTATACCCTACACTCTATACCATACTCTCTATACCCTACACTCTATATCATACACTCTATAGCCTACACTCTATTCCCTACACTCTATACCATACACTCTATACCCTACACTCTATACCCTACACTATACACTCTATACCCTACTCTCTACACTCTATACCATACACTCTATACCCTACACTCTATACCCTACAATCTACACTCTATACCCTACAATCTATACACTACACTCTAAACCCTACACTCTACACTCTATACCCTACACTCTATACCCTACACTCTACACTCTATACCCTACACTCTATACCCTACACTCTATACCCTACACTCTACACTCTATACACTACACTCTGTACCCTACACTCTATACCCTACACTCTATACCATACACTCTGTACCCTACACTCTATAACTCACACTCTACACTATATCCCCTGCACTCTATACCATAGACTCTACACTCTATACCCTACACTCTATACCCTACACTCTACACTCTATACCCTACACTCTATACCCTACACTCTACACTCTATACCCTACACTCTATACCCTACAATCTATACCATACACTCTATACCATAGACTCTATACCCTACACTCTATACCCTACACTCTACACTCTATACCCTACACTCTATACCCTACACTCTATACCCTACACTCTACACTCTATACCCTACACTCTACACTCTATACCCTACTCTCTAAACCCTACACTCTATACCCTACACTCTACACTCTATACCCTACACTCTATACCCTACACTCTACACTCTATACCATACACTCTACAACCTACACTCTATACCCTACACTCTACACTCTATACACTACACTCTGTACCCTACACTCTATACCCTACACTCTATACCATACACTCTGTACCCTACACTCTATAACTCACACTCTACACTATATCCCCTGCACTCTATACCATACACTCTACACTCTATACCCTACACTCTATACCCTACACTCTACACTCTATACCCTACACTCTATACCCTACACTCTACACTCTATACCCTACACTCTATACCCTACAATCTATACCATACACTCTATACCATAGACGCTATACCCTACACTCTATACCCTACACTCTACACTCTATACCCTACACTCTATACCCTACACTCTATACCCTACACTCTACACTCTATACCCTACACTCTACACTCTATACCCTACTCTCTAAACCCTACACTCTATACCCTACACTCTACACTCTATACCCTACACTCTATACCCTACACTCTACACTCTATCCCCTGCACTCTATACCATACACTCTACACTCTATACTCTACACTCTATACCCTACACTCTACACTCTATACCCTACACTCTATACCCTACACTCTACACTCTATACTCTACACTCTACACTCTATACCCTACACTCTATACCCTACAATCTATACCATACACTCTATACCATACACTCTATAACCTACACTCTACACTCTATACCCTACACTCTACACTCTATACCCTACACTCTATACCCTACAATCTATACCATACACTCTATACCATACACTCTATACCCTACACTCTATACCTCACACTCTACACTCTATCCCCTGCACTCTATAACACACACTCTACACTCTATACCCTACACTCTATATCCTACACTCTACACTCTATACCCTACACTCTATACCCTACACTCTACACTCTATACCCTACACTCTACACTCTATACCCTACACTCTACACTCTATACCCTACACTCTATACCCTACAATCTATACCATACACTCTATACCATACACTCTACAACCTACACTCTATACCCTACACTCTACACTCTATACGCTACACTCTGTACCATACACTCTATACCCTACACTCTATACCATACACTCTGTACCCTACACTCTATACCTCACACTCTACACTATATCCCCTGCACTCTATACCATACACTCTACACTCTATACCCTACACTCTATACCCTACACTCTACACTCTATACCCTACACTCTATACCCTACACTCTACACTCTATACCCTACACTCTACACTCTATACCCTACACTCTATACCCTACAATCTATACCCTACACTCTATACCCTACACTCTATACCCTACACTCTACACTCTATACCCTACACTCTACACTCTATACCCTACACTCTATACCCTACAATCTATACCATACATGCTATACCATACACTCTATACCCTACACTCTATACCTCACACTCTACACTCTATCCCCTGCACTCTATACCATACAGTCTACACTCTATACCCTACACTCTATACCCTACACTCTACACTCTATACCCTACACTCTATACCCTACACTCTACACTCTATACCCTACACTCTACACTCTATACCCTACACTCTATACCCTACAATCTATACCATACACTCTATACCATACACTCTATACCCTACACAATATACCCTACACTCTATACCCTACACTCTATACCATACTCTCTATACCCTACACTCTATATCATACACTCTATAGCCTACACTCTATTCCCTACACTCTATACCATACACTCTATACCCTACACTCTATACCCTACACTATACACTCTATACCCTACTCTCTACACTCTATACCATACACTCTATACCCTACACTCTATACCCTACAATCTACACTCTATACCCTACAATCTATACACTACACTCTAAACCCTACACTCTACACTCTATACCCTACACTCTATACCCTACACTCTACACTCTATACCCTACACTCTATACCCTACACTCTATACTCTATACCCTACACTCTACACTCTATACCCAACTCTCTAAACCCTACACTCTATACCCTACACTCTACACTCTATACCCTACACTCTATACCCTACACTCTACACTCTATACCCTACACTCTACACTCTATACCCTACTCTCTAAAGCCTACACTCTATACCCTACACTCTACACTCTATACCCTACACTCTATACCCTACACTCTACACTCTATACCCTACACTCTATACCCTACACTCTATACCCTACACTCCATACCCTACACGCTACACCTTACACTTTATAGCTTACACTCTATACCCTACACTCTATACCCTAAACTCTATACCATACACTCTATACCCTACACTCTATACCCTACACTCTACACTCTATACCCTACACTCTATACCCTACACTCTATACCCTACACTCTACACTCTATACCCTACACTCTACACTCTATACCCTACTCTCTAAACCCTACTCTCTATACCCTACACTCTACACTCTATACCCTACACTCTATACCCTACACTCTACACTCTATCCCCTGCACTCTATACCATACACTCTACACTCTATACTCTACACTCTATACCCTACACTCTACACTCTATACCCTACACTCTATACCCTACACTCTACACTCTATACTCTACACTCTACACTCTATACCCTACACTCTATACCCTACAATCTATACCATACACTCTATACCATACACTCTATACCCTACACTCTACACTCTATACCCTACACTCTACACTCTATACCCTACACTCTATACCCTACAATCTATACCATACACTCTATACCATACACTCTATACCCTACACTCTATACCTCACAATCTACACTCTATCCCCTGCACTCTATAACACACACTCTACACTCTATACCCTACACTCTATATCCTACACTCTACACTCTATACCCTACACTCTATACCCTACACTCTACACTCTATACCCTACACTCTACACTCTATACCCTACACTCTACACTCTATACCCTACACTCTATACCCTACAATCTATACCATACACTCTATACCATACACTCTACAACCTACACTCTATACCCTACACTCTACACTCTATACGCTACACTCTGTACCATACACTCTATACCCTACACTCTATACCATACACTCTGTACCCTACACTCTATACCTCACACTCTACACTATATCCCCTGCACTCTATACCATACACTCTACACTCTATACCCTACACTCTACACTCTAAACCCTACTCTCTAAACCCTACACTCTATACCCTACACTCTACACTCTATACCCTACACTCTATACCCTACACTCTACACTCTATCCCCTGCACTCTATACCATACACTCTACACTCTATACTCTACACTCTATACCCTACACTCTACACTCTATACCCTACACTCTATACCCTACACTCTACACTCGATACCCTACACTCTACACTCTATACCCTACACTCTATACCCTACAATCTATACCATACACTCTATACCATACACTCTATACCCTACACTCTACACTCTATACCCTACACTCTACACTCTACACCCTACACTCTATGCCCTACAATCTATACCATACACTCTATACCATACACTCTATACCCTACACTCTATACCTCACACTCTACACTCTATCCCCTGCACTCTATAACACACACTCTACACTCTATACCCTACACTCTATATCCTACACTCTACACTCTATACCCTACACTCTATACCCTACACTCTACACTCTATACCCTACACTCTACACTCTATACCCTACACTCTATACCCTACAATCTATACCATACACTCTATACCATACACTCTACAACCTACACTCTATACCCTACACTCTACACTCTATACACTACACTCTGTACCCTACACTCTATACCCTACACTCTATACCATACACTCTGTACCCTACACTCTATAACTCACACTCTACACTATATCCCCTGCACTCTATACCATACACTCTACACTCTATACCCTACACTCTATACCCTACACTCTACACTCTATACCCTACACTCTATACCCTACACTCTACACTCTATACCCTACACTCTATACCCTACAATCTATACCATACACTCTATACCATAGACTCTATACCCTACACTCTATACCCTACACTCTACACTCTATACCCTACACTCTATACCCTACACTCTATACCCTACACTCTACACTCTATACCCTACACTCTACACTCTATACCCTACTCTCTAAAACCTACACTCTATACCCTACACTCTACACTCTATACCCTACACTCTATACCCTACACTCTACACTCTATCCCCTGCACTCTATACCATACACTCTACACTCTATACTCTACACTCTATACCCTACACTCTACACTCTATACCCTACACTCTATACCCTACACTCTACACTCTATACTCTACACTCTACACTCTATACCCTACACTCTATACCCTACAATCTATACCATACACTCTATACCATACACTCTATAACCTACACTCTACACTCTATACCCTACACTCTACACTCTATACCCTACACTCTATACCCTACAATCTATACCATACACTCTATACCATACACTCTATACCCTACACTCTATACCTCACACTCTACACTCTATCCCCTGCACTCTATAACACACACTCTACACTCTATACCCTACACTCTATATCCTACACTCTACACTCTATACCCTACACTCTATACCCTACACTCTACACTCTATACCCTACACTCTACACTCTATACCCTACACTCTACACTCTATACCCTACACTCTATACCCTACAATCTATACCATACACTCTATACCATACACTCTACAACCTACACTCTATACCCTACACTCTACACTCTATACGCTACACTCTGTACCATACACTCTATACCCTACACTCTATACCATACACTCTGTACCCTACACTCTATACCTCACACTCTACACTATATCCCCTGCACTCTATACCATACACTCTACACTCTATACCCTACACTCTATACCCTACACTCTACACTCTATACCCTACACTCTATACCCTACACTCTACACTCTATACCCTACACTCTACACTCTATACCCTACACTCTATACCCTACAATCTATACCCTACACTCTATACCCTACACTCTATACCCTACACTCTACACTCTATACCCTACACTCTACACTCTATACCCTACACTCTATACCCTACAATCTATACCATACACGCTATACCATACACTCTATACCCTACACTCTATACCTCACACTCTACACTCTATCCCCTGCACTCTATACCATACAGTCTACACTCTATACCCTACACTCTATACCCTACACTCTACACTCTATACCCTACACTCTATACCCTACACTCTACACTCTATACCCTACACTCTACACTCTATACCCTACACTCTATACCCTACAATCTATACCATACACTCTATACCATACACTCTATACCCTACACAATATACCCTACACTCTATACCCTACACTCTATACCATACTCTCTATACCCTACACTCTATATCATACACTCTATAGCCTACACTCTATTCCCTACACTCTATACCATACACTCTATACCCTACACTCTATACCCTACACTATACACTCTATACCCTACTCTCTACACTCTATACCATACACTCTATACCCTACACTCTATACCCTACACTCTATACCTCACACTCTACACTCTATCCCCTGCACTCTATACCATACACCCTACACTCTATACCATACACCCTGTACCCTACACTCTAAACTCTATACCCTACACTCTATTCCCTACACTCTATACCCTACACCCTACGCTCTATACCCTACACTCTATACCCTACACTCAACACTCTATACCCTACACTCTATTCCATACACTCTATACCCTACACTCTATACCCTACACTCTACACTCTATACCATACACTCTACACTTTACACTCTATACCTTACACTCTATACCCTACACTCTATACTCTATACCCTACACTCTATACTCTATACAATACACTCTATACCGTACATTCTACACTATATACCCTACACTCTATACCCTACACTCTAATCCCTACACGCTACACTCTATACCCTACACTCTATACCCTACACTCTATACCCTACACTCTACACTCTATACCCTACACTCTATACCATACACTCTATACCCTACACTCTACACTCTATTCCCTACACTCTATACCATACACTCTATACCCTACACTCTTTACCCTACACTATACACTCTATACCCTACACTCTACACTCTATACCATAGACTCTATACCCTACAATCTACACTCTATACCCTACAATCTATACCCTACACTCTATACCGTACACTTTATACCCTACACTCTATACCTTACACTCTATACCCTACACTCTACACCCTACACTCTACACTCTATACCCTACACTCTATAACCTACACTCTATACCCTACACTCTTTACCCTACTCTCTACACTTTATACCCTACACTCTACACCCTACACTCTACACTCTATTCCCTACACTCCACACTCTATTCCCTACACTCTATACCATACTCTCTATACCCTACACTTTTTACCCTACAATATACACTCTATACCCTACACTCTACACTCTATACCCTACACTCTATACCCTACACTCTACACTCTATACCCTACAATCTATACCCTACACTCTATACCCTACACTCTAAACGCTACACTCTGTACCCTACACTCTACACTCTATACCCTACACTCTATACCATACACTCTATACCCTACACTCTATACCCTACACTCTATACCCTACACTCTACACTCTATACCCTACACTCTATAACATACACTTTATACCGTACACTCTATACCTTACACTCTATACCCTACACTCTACACCCTACACTCTATACCCTACACTCTATAACCTACACTCTATACCCTACTCTCTACACTTTATACCCTACACTCTACACTCTATAACCTACAATCTACACCCTACAATCTACAATCTATACCCTACACTCTATAACCTACACTCTATACCCTACACTCTACACCCTACTCTCTACACTTTATACCCTACACTCTACACTCTATACCCTACACTCTATACCCTACACTCTATAATCTATACCCTACACTCTACACTCTATACCCAACTATCTAAACACTACACTCTATACCCTACACTCTACACTCTATACCCTACACTCTATACCCTACACTCTACAATCTATACCCTACACTCTACACTCTATACCCTACTCTCTAAACCCTACACTCTATACCCTACACTCTACACTCTATACCCTACACTCTATACCCTACACTCTACACTCTATCCCCTGCACTCTATACCATACACTCTACACTCTATACTCTACACTCTATACCCTACACTCTACACTCTATACCCTACACTCTATACCCTACACTCTACACTCTATACCCTACACTCTACACTCTATACCCTACACTCTATACCCTACAATCTATACCATACACTCTATACCATACACTCTATACCCTACACTCTACACTCTATACCCTACACTCTACACTCTATACCCTACACTCTATACCCTACAATCTATACCATACACTCTATACCATACACTCTATTCCCTACACTCTATACCATACTCTCTATACCCTACACTTTTTACCCTACAATATACACTCTATACCCTACACTCTACACTCTATACCCTACACTCTATACCCTACACTCTACACTCTATACCCTACAATCTATACCCTACACTCTATACCCTACACTATAAACGCTACACTCTGTACCCTACACTCTACACTCTATACCCTACACTCTATACCATACACTCTATACCCTACACTCTATACCCTACACTCTATACCCTACACTCTACACTCTATACCCTACACTCTATAACATACACTTTATACCGTACACTCTATACCTTACACTCTATACCCTACACTCTACACCCTACACTCTATACCCTACACTCTATAACCTACACTCTATACCCTACTCTCTACACTTTATACCCTACACTCTACACTCTATAACCTACAATCTACACCCTACAATCTACAATCTATACCCTACACTCTATAACCTACACTCTATACCCTACACTCTACACCCTACTCTCTACACTTTATACCCTACACTCTACACTCTATACCCTACACTCTATACCCTACACTCTATACTCTATACCCTACACTCTACACTCTATACCCAACTATCTAAACACTACACTCTATACCCTACACTCTACACTCTATACCCTACACTCTATACCCTACACTCTACACTCTATACCCTACACTCTATACCCTACAATCTATACCATACACTCTATACCATAGACTCTATACCCTACACTCTATACCCTACACTCTACACTCTATACCCTACACTCTATACCCTACACTCTATACCCTACACTCTACACTCTATACCCTACACTCTACACTCTATACCCTACTCTCTAAACCCTACACTCTATACCCTACACTCTACACTCTATACCCTACACTCTATACCCTACACTCTACACGCTATCCCCTGCACTCTATACCATACACTCTACACTCTATACTCTACACTCTATACCCTACACTCTACACTCTATACCCTACACTCTATACCCTACACTCTACACTCTATACTCTACACTCTACACTCTATACCCTACACTCTATACCCTACAATCTATACCATACACTCTATACCATACACTCTATAACCTACACTCTACACTCTATACCCTACACTCTACACTCTATACCCTACACTCTATACCCTACAATCTATACCATACACTCTATACCATACACTCTATACCCTACACTCTATACCTCACACTCTACACTCTATCCCCTGCACTCTATAACACACACTCTACACTCTATACCCTACACTCTATATCCTACACTCTACACTCTATACCCTACACTCTATACCCTACACTCTACACTCTATACCCTACACTCTACACTCTATACCCTACACTCTACACTCTATACCCTACACTCTATACCCTACAATCTATACCATACACTCTATACCATACACTCTACAACCTACACTCTATACCCTACACTCTACACTCTATACGCTACACTCTGTACCATACACTCTATACCCTACACTCTATACCATACACTCTGTACCCTACACTCTATACCTCACACTCTACACTATATCCCCTGCACTCTATACCATACACTCTACACTCTATACCCTACACTCTATACCCTACACTCTACACTCTATACCCTACACTCTATACCCTACACTCTACACTCTATACCCTACACTCTACACTCTATACCCTACACTCTATACCCTACAATCTATACCCTACACTCTATACCCTACACTCTATACCCTACACTCTACACTCTATACCCTACACTCTACACTCTATACCCTACACTCTATACCCTACAATCTATACCATACACGCTATACCATACACTCTATACCCTACACTCTATACCTCACACTCTACACTCTATCCCCTGCACTCTATACCATACAGTCTACACTCTATACCCTACACTCTATACCCTACACTCTACACTCTATACCCTACACTCTATACCCTACACTCTACACTCTATACCCTACACTCTACACTCTATACCCTACACTCTATACCCTACAATCTATACCATACACTCTATACCATACACTCTATACCCTACACAATATACCCTACACTCTATACCCTACACTCTATACCATACTCTCTATACCCTACACTCTATATCATACACTCTATAGCCTACACTCTATTCCCTACACTCTATACCATACACTCTATACCCTACACTCTATACCCTACACTATACACTCTATACCCTACTCTCTACACTCTATACCATACACTCTATACCCTACACTCTATACCCTACAATCTACACTCTATACCCTACAATCTATACACTACACTCTAAACCCTACACTCTACACTCTATACCCTACACTCTATACCCTACACTCTACACTCTATACCCTACACTCTATACCCTACACTCTATACCCTACACTCTACACTCTATACACTACACTCTGTACCCTACACTCTATACCCTACACTCTATACCATACACTCTGTACCCTACACTCTATAACTCACACTCTACACTATATCCCCTGCACTCTATACCATAGACTCTACACTCTATACCCTACACTCTATACCCTACACTCTACACTCTATACCCTACACTCTATACCCTACACTCTACACTCTATACCCTACACTCTATACCCTACAATCTATACCATACACTCTATACCATAGACTCTATACCCTACACTCTATACCCTACACTCTACACTCTATACCCTACACTCTATACCCTACACTCTATACCCTACACTCTACACTCTATACCCTACACTCTACACTCTATACCCTACTCTCTAAACCCTACACTCTATACCCTACACTCTACACTCTATACCCTACACTCTATACCCTACACTCTACACTCTATACCATACACTCTACAACCTACACTCTATACCCTACACTCTACACTCTATACACTACACTCTGTACCCTACACTCTATACCCTACACTCTATACCATACACTCTGTACCCTACACTCTATAACTCACACTCTACACTATATCCCCTGCACTCTATACCATACACTCTACACTCTATACCCTACACTCTATACCCTACACTCTACACTCTATACCCTACACTCTATACCCTACACTCTACACTCTATACCCTACACTCTATACCCTACAATCTATACCATACACTCTATACCATAGACGCTATACCCTACACTCTATACCCTACACTCTACACTCTATACCCTACACTCTATACCCTACACTCTATACCCTACACTCTACACTCTATACCCTACACTCTACACTCTATACCCTACTCTCTAAACCCTACACTCTATACCCTACACTCTACACTCTATACCCTACACTCTATACCCTACACTCTACACTCTATCCCCTGCACTCTATACCATACACTCTACACTCTATACTCTACACTCTATACCCTACACTCTACACTCTATACCCTACACTCTATACCCTACACTCTACACTCTATACTCTACACTCTACACTCTATACCCTACACTCTATACCCTACAATCTATACCATACACTCTATACCATACACTCTATAACCTACACTCTACACTCTATACCCTACACTCTACACTCTATACCCTACACTCTATACCCTACAATCTATACCATACACTCTATACCATACACTCTATACCCTACACTCTATACCTCACACTCTACACTCTATCCCCTGCACTCTATAACACACACTCTACACTCTATACCCTACACTCTATATCCTACACTCTACACTCTATACCCTACACTCTATACCCTACACTCTACACTCTATACCCTACACTCTACACTCTATACCCTACACTCTACACTCTATACCCTACACTCTATACCCTACAATCTATACCATACACTCTATACCATACACTCTACAACCTACACTCTATACCCTACACTCTACACTCTATACGCTACACTCTGTACCATACACTCTATACCCTACACTCTATACCATACACTCTGTACCCTACACTCTATACCTCACACTCTACACTATATCCCCTGCACTCTATACCATACACTCTACACTCTATACCCTACACTCTATACCCTACACTCTACACTCTATACCCTACACTCTATACCCTACACTCTACACTCTATACCCTACACTCTACACTCTATACCCTACACTCTATACCCTACAATCTATACCCTACACTCTATACCCTACACTCTATACCCTACACTCTACACTCTATACCCTACACTCTACACTCTATACCCTACACTCTATACCCTACAATCTATACCATACATGCTATACCATACACTCTATACCCTACACTCTATACCTCACACTCTACACTCTATCCCCTGCACTCTATACCATACAGTCTACACTCTATACCCTACACTCTATACCCTACACTCTACACTCTATACCCTACACTCTATACCCTACACTCTACACTCTATACCCTACACTCTACACTCTATACCCTACACTCTATACCCTACAATCTATACCATACACTCTATACCATACACTCTATACCCTACACAATATACCCTACACTCTATACCCTACACTCTATACCATACTCTCTATACCCTACACTCTATATCATACACTCTATAGCCTACACTCTATTCCCTACACTCTATACCATACACTCTATACCCTACACTCTATACCCTACACTATACACTCTATACCCTACTCTCTACACTCTATACCATACACTCTATACCCTACACTCTATACCCTACAATCTACACTCTATACCCTACAATCTATACACTACACTCTAAACCCTACACTCTACACTCTATACCCTACACTCTATACCCTACACTCTACACTCTATACCCTACACTCTATACCCTACACTCTATACTCTATACCCTACACTCTACACTCTATACCCAACTCTCTAAACCCTACACTCTATACCCTACACTCTACACTCTATACCCTACACTCTATACCCTACACTCTACACTCTATACCCTACACTCTACACTCTATACCCTACTCTCTAAAGCCTACACTCTATACCCTACACTCTACACTCTATACCCTACACTCTATACCCTACACTCTACACTCTATACCCTACACTCTATACCCTACACTCTATACCCTACACTCCATACCCTACACGCTACACCTTACACTTTATAGCTTACACTCTATACCCTACACTCTATACCCTAAACTCTATACCATACACTCTATACCCTACACTCTATACCCTACACTCTACACTCTATACCCTACACTCTATACCCTACACTCTATACCCTACACTCTACACTCTATACCCTACACTCTACACTCTATACCCTACTCTCTAAACCCTACTCTCTATACCCTACACTCTACACTCTATACCCTACACTCTATACCCTACACTCTACACTCTATCCCCTGCACTCTATACCATACACTCTACACTCTATACTCTACACTCTATACCCTACACTCTACACTCTATACCCTACACTCTATACCCTACACTCTACACTCTATACTCTACACTCTACACTCTATACCCTACACTCTATACCCTACAATCTATACCATACACTCTATACCATACACTCTATACCCTACACTCTACACTCTATACCCTACACTCTACACTCTATACCCTACACTCTATACCCTACAATCTATACCATACACTCTATACCATACACTCTATACCCTACACTCTATACCTCACAATCTACACTCTATCCCCTGCACTCTATAACACACACTCTACACTCTATACCCTACACTCTATATCCTACACTCTACACTCTATACCCTACACTCTATACCCTACACTCTACACTCTATACCCTACACTCTACACTCTATACCCTACACTCTACACTCTATACCCTACACTCTATACCCTACAATCTATACCATACACTCTATACCATACACTCTACAACCTACACTCTATACCCTACACTCTACACTCTATACGCTACACTCTGTACCATACACTCTATACCCTACACTCTATACCATACACTCTGCACCCTACACTCTATACCTCACACTCTACACTATATCCCCTGCACTCTATACCATACACTCTACACTCTATACCCTACACTCTATACCCTACACTCTACACTCTATACCCTACACTCTATACCCTACACTGTACACTCTATACCCTACACTCTACACTCTATACCCTACACTCTATACCCTACAATCTATACCCTACACTCTATACCCTACACTCTATACCCTACACTCTACACTCTATACCCTATACTCTACACTCTATACCCTACACTCTATACCCTACAATCTATACCATACACGCTATACCATACACTCTATACCCTACACTCTATACCTCACACTCTACACTCTATCCCCTGCACTCTATACCATACAGTCTACACTCTATACCCTACACTCTATACCCTACACTCTACACTCTATACCCTACACTCTATACCCTACACTCTACACTCTATACCCTACACTCTACACTCTATACCCTACACTCTATACCCTACAATCTATACCATACACTCTATACCATACACTCTATACCCTACACAATATACCCTACACTCTATACCCTACACTCTATACCATACTCTCTATACCCTACACTCTATATCATACACTCTATAGCCTACACTCTATTCCCTACACTCTATACCATACACTCTATACCCTACACTCTATACCCTACACTATACACTCTATACCCTACACTCTAAACCCTACACTCTATACCCTACACTCTACACTCTATACCCTACACTCTATACCATACACTCTATACCCTAAACTCTATACCCTACACTCTATACCCTACACTCTACACTCTATACCCTACACTCTATAACATACACTTTATACCGTACACTCAATACCTTACACTCTATACCCTACACTCTATACCCTACACTCTATACCCTACACTCTATAACCTACACTCTATACTCTACACTCTATACCCTACTCTCTACACTTTATACCCTACACTCTATAACCTACAATCTACATCCTACAATCTACAATCTATACCCTACACTCTATAACCTACACTCCATACCCTACACTCTACACCCTACTCTCTACACTTTATACCCTACACTCTACACTCTATACCCTACACTCTATACCCTACACTCTATACTCTATACCCTACACTCTACACTCTATACCCAACTCTCTAAACACTACACTCTATACCCTACACTCTACACTCTATACCCTACACTCTATACCCTACACTCTACACTCTATACCCTACACTCTACACTCTAAACCCTACTCTCTAAACCCTACACTCTATACCCTACACTCTACACTCTATACCCTACACTCTATACCCTACACTCTACACTCTATCCCCTGCACTCTATACCATACACTCTACACTCTATACTCTACACTCTATACCCTACACTCTACACTCTATACCCTACACTCTATACCCTACACTCTACACTCGATACCCTACACTCTACACTCTATACCCTACACTCTATACCCTACAATCTATACCATACACTCTATACCATACACTCTATACCCTACACTCTACACTCTATACCCTACACTCTACACTCTACACCCTACACTCTATGCCCTACAATCTATACCATACACTCTATACCATACACTCTATACCCTACACTCTATACCTCACACTCTACACTCTATCCCCTGCACTCTATAACACACACTCTACACTCTATACCCTACACTCTATATCCTACACTCTACACTCTATACCCTACACTCTATACCCTACACTCTACACTCTATACCCTACACTCTACACTCTATACCCTACACTCTATACCCTACAATCTATACCATACACTCTATACCATACACTCTACAACCTACACTCTATACCCTACACTCTACACTCTATACACTACACTCTGTACCCTACACTCTATACCCTACACTCTATACCATACACTCTGTACCCTACACTCTATAACTCACACTCTACACTATATCCCCTGCACTCTATACCATACACTCTACACTCTATACCCTACACTCTATACCCTACACTCTACACTCTATACCCTACACTCTATACCCTACACTCTACACTCTATACCCTACACTCTATACCCTACAATCTATACCATACACTCTATACCATAGACTCTATACCCTACACTCTATACCCTACACTCTACACTCTATACCCTACACTCTATACCCTACACTCTATACCCTACACTCTACACTCTATACCCTACACTCTACACTCTATACCCTACTCTCTAAAACCTACACTCTATACCCTACACTCTACACTCTATACCCTACACTCTATACCCTACACTCTACACTCTATCCCCTGCACTCTATACCATACACTCTACACTCTATACTCTACACTCTATACCCTACACTCTACACTCTATACCCTACACTCTATACCCTACACTCTACACTCTATACTCTACACTCTACACTCTATACCCTACACTCTATACCCTACAATCTATACCATACACTCTATACCATACACTCTATAACCTACACTCTACACTCTATACCCTACACTCTACACTCTATACCCTACACTCTATACCCTACAATCTATACCATACACTCTATACCATACACTCTATACCCTACACTCTATACCTCACACTCTACACTCTATCCCCTGCACTCTATAACACACACTCTACACTCTATACCCTACACTCTATATCCTACACTCTACACTCTATACCCTACACTCTATACCCTACACTCTACACTCTATACCCTACACTCTACACTCTATACCCTACACTCTACACTCTATACCCTACACTCTATACCCTACAATCTATACCATACACTCTATACCATACACTCTACAACCTACACTCTATACCCTACACTCTACACTCTATACGCTACACTCTGTACCATACACTCTATACCCTACACTCTATACCATACACTCTGTACCCTACACTCTATACCTCACACTCTACACTATATCCCCTGCACTCTATACCATACACTCTACACTCTATACCCTACACTCTATACCCTACACTCTACACTCTATACCCTACACTCTATACCCTACACTCTACACTCTATACCCTACACTCTACACTCTATACCCTACACTCTATACCCTACAATCTATACCCTACACTCTATACCCTACACTCTATACCCTACACTCTACACTCTATACCCTACACTCTACACTCTATACCCTACACTCTATACCCTACAATCTATACCATACACGCTATACCATACACTCTATACCCTACACTCTATACCTCACACTCTACACTCTATCCCCTGCACTCTATACCATACAGTCTACACTCTATACCCTACACTCTATACCCTACACTCTACACTCTATACCCTACACTCTATACCCTACACTCTACACTCTATACCCTACACTCTACACTCTATACCCTACACTCTATACCCTACAATCTATACCATACACTCTATACCATACACTCTATACCCTACACAATATACCCTACACTCTATACCCTACACTCTATACCATACTCTCTATACCCTACACTCTATATCATACACTCTATAGCCTACACTCTATTCCCTACACTCTATACCATACACTCTATACCCTACACTCTATACCCTACACTATACACTCTATACCCTACTCTCTACACTCTATACCATACACTCTATACCCTACACTCTATACCCTACAATCTACACTCTATACCCTACAATCTATACACTACACTCTAAACCCTACACTCTACACTCTATACCCTACACTCTATACCCTACACTCTACACTCTATACCCTACACTCTATACCCTACACTCTATACTCTATACCCTACACTCTACACTCTATACCCAACTCTCTAAACCCTACACTCTATACCCTACACTCTACACTCTATACCCTACACTCTATACCCTACACTCTACACTCTATACCCTACACTCTACACTCTATACCCTACTCTCTAAAGCCTACACTCTATACCCTACACTCTACACTCTATACCCTACACTCTATACCCTACACTCTACACTCTATACCCTACACTCTATACCCTACACTCTATACCCTACACTCCATACCCTACACGCTACACCTTACACTTTATAGCTTACACTCTATACCCTACACTCTATACCCTAAACTCTATACCATACACTCTATACCCTACACTCTATACCCTACACTCTACACTCTATACCCTACACTCTATACCCTACACTCTATACCCTACACTCTACACTCTATACCCTACACTCTACACTCTATACCCTACTCTCTAAACCCTACTCTCTATACCCTACACTCTACACTCTATACCCTACACTCTATACCCTACACTCTACACTCTATCCCCTGCACTCTATACCATACACTCTACACTCTATACTCTACACTCTATACCCTACACTCTACACTCTATACCCTACACTCTATACCCTACACTCTACACTCTATACTCTACACTCTACACTCTATACCCTACACTCTATACCCTACAATCTATACCATACACTCTATACCATACACTCTATACCCTACACTCTACACTCTATACCCTACACTCTACACTCTATACCCTACACTCTATACCCTACAATCTATACCATACACTCTATACCATACACTCTATACCCTACACTCTATACCTCACAATCTACACTCTATCCCCTGCACTCTATAACACACACTCTACACTCTATACCCTACACTCTATATCCTACACTCTACACTCTATACCCTACACTCTATACCCTACACTCTACACTCTATACCCTACACTCTACACTCTATACCCTACACTCTATACCCTACAATCTATACCATACACTCTATACCATACACTCTACAACCTACACTCTATACCCTACACTCTACACTCTATACGCTACACTCTGTACCATACACTCTATACCCTACACTCTATACCATACACTCTGCACCCTACACTCTATACCTCACACTCTACACTATATCCCCTGCACTCTATACCATACACTCTACACTCTATACCCTACACTCTATACCCTACACTCTACACTCTATACCCTACACTCTATACCCTACACTGTACACTCTATACCCTACACTCTACACTCTATACCCTACACTCTATACCCTACAATCTATACCCTACACTCTATACCCTACACTCTATACCCTACACTCTACACTCTATACCCTATACTCTACACTCTATACCCTACACTCTATACCCTACAATCTATACCATACACGCTATACCATACACTCTATACCCTACACTCTATACCTCACACTCTACACTCTATCCCCTGCACTCTATACCATACAGTCTACACTCTATACCCTACACTCTATACCCTACACTCTACACTCTATACCCTACACTCTATACCCTACACTCTACACTCTATACCCTACACTCTACACTCTATACCCTACACTCTATACCCTACAATCTATACCATACACTCTATACCATACACTCTATACCCTACACAATATACCCTACACTCTATACCCTACACTCTATACCATACTCTCTATACCCTACACTCTATATCATACACTCTATAGCCTACACTCTATTCCCTACACTTGATACCATACACTCTATACCCTACACTCTATACCCTACACTATACACTCTATACCCTACTCTCTACACTCTATACCATACACTCTATACCCTACACTCTATACCCTACAATCTACACTCTATACCCTACAATCTATACACTACACTCTAAACCCTACACTCTACACTCTATACCCTACACTCTATACCCTACACTCTACACTCTATACCCTACACTCTATACCCTACACTCTATACTCTATACCCTACACTCTACACTCTATACCCAACTCTCTAAACCCTACACTCTATACCCTACACTCTACACTCTATACCCTACACTCTATACCCTACACTCTACACTCTATACCCTACACTCTACACTCTATACCCTACTCTCTAAACCCTACACTCTATACCCTACACTCTACACTCTATACCCTACACTCTATACCCTACACTCTACACTCTATACCCTACACTCTATACCCTACACTCTATACCCTACACTCCATACCCTACACGCTACACCCTACACTTTATAGCTTACACTCTATACCCTACACTCTATACCCTAAACTCTATACCATACACTCTATACCCTACACTCTATACCCTACACTCTATACCCTACACTCTACACCATACACTCTATGCACTACCCTCTATACCTTACACTCTATACCCTACACTCTACACAGTATACCCTACACTCTATACCCTACACTCTATACCCTACACTCTATACCATACACTCTATACCCTACACTCTATACCCTACACTCTACACTCTATACCCTTCACTCTATACCCTACACTCTATACCCTACACTCTACACTTTATACCCTACACTCTCTACCCTACACTCTATACCCTACACTCTATACCCTACACTCTACACTCTATACCCTACACTCTATACCCTACACTCTATACCCTACACTCTATACCCTACACTCTACACTTTATACCCTACACTCTATACCCTACACTCTATACCATACACTCTATACCCTACACTCTATACCCTACACTCTATACCCTACACTCTACACTCTATACCCTACACTCTATACCCTACACTCTACACTTTATACCCTACACTCTATACCCTACACTCTATACCCTCCACTCTATACCCTACACTCTACACTCTACACCCTACACTCTACACTTTATACCCTACACTCTATACCCTACACTCTATACCCTTCACTCTATACCCTACACGCTATACCCTACACTCTATACCCTACACTCTATACCCTACACTCTATACCCTACACTCTACACCCTACACTCTATACCCTACACCCTATACCCTACACTCTATACCCTACACTCAACACTCTACACTCTATACCCTACACTCTATACCCTACACTCTATACCCTACACTCTACACCCTACACTCTACACTCGATACCCTACACTCTATACCCTACAATCTATACCATACACTCTATACCATACACTCTATACCATACACTCTATCCCCTACACTCTATACCATACACTCTACACTCTATACCCTACACTCTACACCCTACACTATATACCCTACACTCTACACTCTATACCCTACATTCTCTACCCTACACTCTATACCATACACTCTATACCATACACTCTATCCCCTACACTCTATACCATACACTTTACACTCTATACCCTACTTTCTATACCCTACACTCTACACTCTACACCCTACACTCTATACCCTACACTCTACACTCTATACCCTACACTCTACACTCTATACCCTACTCTCTAAACCCTACACTCTATACCCTACACTCTACACTCTATACCCTACACTCTATACCCTACACTCTACACTCTATCCCCTGCACTCTATACCATACACTCTACACTCTATACTCTACACTCTGTACCCTACACTCTACACTCTATACCCTACACTCTATACCCTACACTCTACACTCTATACTCTACACTCTACACTCTATACCCTACACTCTATACCCTACAATCTATACCATACACTCTATACCATACACTCTATACCCTACACTCTACACTCTATACCCTACACTCTACACTCTATACCCTACACTCTATACCCTACAATCTATACCATACACTCTATACCATACACTCTATACCCTACACTCTATACCTCACACTCTACACTCTATCCCCTGCACTCTATAACACACACTCTACACTCTATACCCTACACTCTATATCCTACCCTCTACACTCTATACCCTACACTCTATACCCTACACTCTACACTCTATACCCTACACTCTACACTCTATACCCTACACTCTACACTCTATACCCTACACTCTATACCCTACAATCTATACCATACACTCTATACCATACACTCTACAACCTACACTCTATACCCTACACTCTACACTCTATACGCTACACTCTGTACCATACACTCTATACCCTACACTCTATACCATACACTCTGTACCCTACACTCTATACCTCACACTCTACACTATATCCCCTGCACTCTATACCATACACTCTACACTCTATACCCTACACTCTATACCCTACACTCTACACTCTATACCCTACACTCTATACCCTACACTCTACACTCTATACCCTACACTCTACACTCTATACCCTACACTCTATACCCTACAATCTATACCCTACACTCTATACCCTACACTCTATACCCTACACTCTACACTCTATACCCTACACTCTACACTCTATACCCTACACTCTATACCCTACAATCTATACCATACACGCTATACCATACACTCTATACCCTACACTCTATACCTCACACTCTACACTCTATCCCCTGCACTCTATACCATACAGTCTACACTCTATACCCTACACTCTATACCCTACACTCTACACTCTATACCCTACACTCTATACCCTACACTCTACACTCTATACCCTACACTCTACACTCTATACCCTACACTCTATACCCTACAATCTATACCATACACTCTATACCATACACTCTATACCCTACACAATATACCCTACACTCTATACCCTACACTCTATACCATACTCTCTATACCCTACACTCTATATCATACACTCTATAGCCTACACTCTATTCCCTACACTCTATACCATACACTCTATACCCTACACTCTATACCCTACACTATACACTCTATACCCTACTCTCTACACTCTATACCATACACTCTATACCCTACACTCTATACCCTACAATCTACACTCTATACCCTACAATCTATACACTACACTCTAAACCCTACACTCTACACTCTATACCCTACACTCTATACCCTACACTCTACACTCTATACCCTACACTCTATACCCTACACTCTATACTCTATACCCTACACTCTACACTCTATACCCAACTCTCTAAACCCTACACTCTATACCCTACACTCTACACTCTATACCCTACACTCTATACCCTACACTCTACACTCTATACCCTACACTCTACACTCTATACCCTACTCTCTAAACCCTACACTCTATACCCTACACTCTACACTCTATACCCTACACTCTATACCCTACACTCTACACTCTATACCCTACACTCTATACCCTACACTCTATACCCTACACTCCATACCCTACACGCTACACCCTACACTTTATAGCTTACACTCTATACCCTACACTCTATACCCTAAACTCTATACCATACACTCTATACCCTACACTCTATGCCCTACACTCTATACCCTACACTCTACACCATACACTCTATGCACTACCCTCTATACCTTACACTCTATACCCTACACTCTACACAGTATACCCTACACTCTATACCCTACACTCTACACTCTATACCCTACACTCTATACCATACACTCTATACCCTACACTCTATACCCTACACTCTACACTCTATACCCTACACTCTATACCCTACACTCTATACCCTACACTCTACACTTTATACCCTACACTCTATACCCTACACTCTATACCCTACACTCTATACCCTACACTCTACACTCTATACCCTACACTCTATACCCTACACTCTATACCCTACACTCTATACCCTACACTCTACACTTTATACCCTACACTCTATACCCTACACTCTATACCATACACTCTATACCCTACACTCTATACCCTACACTCTATACCCTACACTCTACACTCTATACCCTACACTCTATACCCTACACTCTACACTTTATACCCTACACTCTATACCCTACACTCTATACCCTCCACTCTATACCCTACACTCTACACTCTACACCCTACACTCTACACTTTATACCCTACACTCTATACCCTACACTCTATACCCTTCACTCTATACCCTACACGCTATACCCTACACTCTATACCCTACACTCTATACCCTACACTCTATACCCTACACTCTACACCCTACACTCTATACCCTACACCCTATACCCTACACTCTATACCCTACACTCAACACTCTACACTCTATACCCTACACTCTATACCCTACACTCTATACCCTACACTCTACACCCTACACTCTACACTCGATACCCTACACTCTATACCCTACAATCTATACCATACACTCTATACCATACACTCTATACCATACACTCTATCCCCTACACTCTATACCATACACTCTACACTCTATACCCTACACTCTACACCCTACACTATATACCCTACACTCTACACTCTATACCCTACATTCTCTACCCTACACTCTATACCATACACTCTATACCATACACTCTATCCCCTACACTCTATACCATACACTTTACACTCTATACCCTACTTTCTATACCCTACACTCTACACTCTACACCCTACACTCTATACCCTACACTCTACACTCTATACCCTACACTCTACACTCTATACCCTACACTCTACACCCTACACTCTATACCATACACTCTATACCCTACACTCTACACTCTATACCCTACACTCTATACCCTACACTCTATACCCTACACCCTACGCTCTATACCCTACACTCTATACCCTAAACTCTACACTCTATACCCTACACTCTATTCCATACACTCTATACCCTACACTCTATACCCTACACTCTACACTCTATACCCTACACTCTACACTTTACACTCTATACCCTACACTCTATACTCTATACCCTACACTCTATACCGTGCATTCTACACTCTATACTCTACACTCTATACCCTGCACTCTAATCCCTACACTCTACACTCTATACCCTACACTCTATACCCTACACTCTATACCCTACATTCTACACCCTACACTCTATACCCTACACTCTATACCCTACACTCTATACCCTACACTCTACACTCTATACCCTACACTCTATACCATACACTCTACACTCTATTCCCTACACTCTAAACCATACACTCTATACCCTACACTCTATACCCTACACTCTACACTCTATACCCTACACTCTACACTCTATACCATACACTCTATACCCTACACTCTATACCCTACACTCTACACTCTATACCCTACACTCTATACCCTACACTCTATACCCTACACCCTACGCTCTATACCCTACACTCTATACCCTAAACTCTACACTCTATACCCTACACTCTATTCCATACACTCTATACCCTACACTCTATACCCTACACTCTACACTCTATACCCTACACTCTACACTTTACACTCTATACCCTACACTCTATACTCTATACCCTACACTCTATACCGTGCATTCTACACTCTATACTCTACACTCTATACCCTGCACTCTAATCCCTACACTCTACACTCTATACCCTACACTCTATACCCTACACTCTATACCCTACACTCTACACCCTACACTCTATACCCTACACTCTATACCCTACACTCTATACCCTACACTCTACACTCTATACCCTACACTCTATACCATACACTCTACACTCTATTCCCTACACTCTATACCATACACTCTATACCCTACACTCTATACCCTACACTATACACTCTATACCCTACACTCTACACTCTATACCATACACTCTATACCCTACACTCTATACCCTACACTCTACACTCTATACCCTACAATCTATACCCTACACTCTATACCCTACACTCTACACCCTACACTCTATACCCTACAATCTACACTCTATACCCTACACTCTATTCCATACACTCTATACCCTACACTCTATACCATACACTCTACACCATACACTCTATACCATACACTCTATACCCCACACTCTACACTCTATACCCTACACTCTATACCCTACACTATACACTCTATACCCTACACTCTACACCATACACTCTATACCCTACACTCTATACTCTACGCTATACACTCTATACCTTACAATCTATACCTTACACTCTTTACAATACACTCTATACCCTACACTCTATACCCTACACTCTACACTCTATAACCTACACTCTATACCATACACTCTATATCCTACACTCTATACCCTACACTCTATACCCTACACTCTACACTCTATACCCTACACTCTATACCATACACTCTATACCCTACACTCTATGCCCTACACTCTAATCTCCATACCATACACTCTATACCCTACACTCTATAACATACATTCTACACCCTACACTCTATACCATACACTCTATACCATACACTCTACACTCTATACCATTCACTCTATACCCTACACTCTACACTTTATACCCTACACTCTATACCCTACAATCTATACCCTACACTCTATACCCTACACGCTATATCCTACACTCTATACCCTACACTCTATACCCTACACTCTACACTCTATACCCTACACTCTATACCATACACTCTATACCCTACACTCTACACTCTATACCCTACACTCTATACCATACACTCTATACCATACACTATATGCCCTACACTCTAATCTCCATACCATACACTCTATACCCTACACTCTATAACATACATTCTACACCCTACACTCTATACCATACACTCTATACCTACACTCTACACTCTATACCATACACTCTATACCCTACACGCTACACTCTATACCCTAAACTCTACACCCTACACTCTATACCCTACACTCTATACCCTACACTCTATACCCTACACGCTATACCCTACACTCTACACTCTATACCCTACACTCTATACCGTACACTCTATACCATACACTCTATACCATACACTCTATATCATACCCTCTATACCCTACACTCTATACCCTACACTCTACACTCTATACCCTACACTCTACACTCTATACCCTACACTCTATACATTACAATCTATACCATACACTCTATACCATACACTCTATACCCTACACTCTATACCTCACACTCTACACTCTATCCCCTGCACTCTATACCATACACCCTACACTCTATACCATACACTCTATACCCTACACTCTATACCCTCCACTCTATACCCTACACTCTACACTCTACACCCTACACTCTACACTTTATACCCTACACTCTATACCCTACACTCTATACCCTTCACTCTATACCCTACACGCTATACCCTACACTCTATACCCTACACTCTATACCCTACACTCTATACCCTACACTCTACACCCTACACTCTATACCCTACACCCTATACCCTACACTCTATACCCAACACTCAACACTCTACACTCTATACCCTACACTCTATACCCTACACTCTATACCCTACACTCTACACCCTACACTCTACACTCGATACCCTACACTCTATACCCTACAATCTATACCATACACTCTATACCATACACTCTATACCATACACTCTATCCCCTACACTCTATACCATACACTCTACACTCTATACCCTACACTCTACACCCTACACTATATACCCTACACTCTACACTCTATACCCTACATTCTCTACCCTACACTCTATACCATACACTCTATACCATACACTCTATCCCCTACACTCTATACCATACACTTTACACTCTATACCCTACTTTCTATACCCTACACTCTACACTCTACACCCTACACTCTATACCCTACACTCTACACTCTATACCCTACACTCTACACTCTATACCCTACACTCTACACCCTACACTCTATACCATACACTCTATACCCTACACTCTACACTCTATACCCTACACTCTATACCCTACACTCTATACCCTACACCCTACGCTCTATACCCTACACTCTATACCCTAAACTCTACACTCTATACCCTACACTCTATTCCATACACTCTATACCCTACACTCTATACCCTACACTCTACACTCTATACCCTACACTCTACACTTTACACTCTATACCCTACACTCTATACTCTATACCCTACACTCTATACCGTGCATTCTACACTCTATACTCTACACTCTATACCCTGCACTCTAATCCCTACACTCTACACTCTATACCCTACACTCTATACCCTACACTCTATACCCTACACTCTACACCCTACACTCTATACCCTACACTCTATACCCTACACTCTATACCCTACACTCTACACTCTATACCCTACACTCTATACCATACACTCTACACTCTATTCCCTACACTCTATACCATACACTCTATACCCTACACTCTATACCCTACACTCTACACTCTATACCCTACAATCTATACCCTACACTCTATACCCTACACTCTACACCCTACACTCTATACCCTACAATCTACACTCTATACCCTACACTCTATTCCATACACTCTATACCCTACACTCTATACCATACACTCTACACCATACACTCTATACCATACACTCTATACCCCACACTCTACACTCTATACCCTACACTCTATACCCTACACTATACACTCTATACCCTACACTCTACACCATACACTCTATACCCTACACTCTATACTCTACGCTATACACTCTATACCTTACAATCTATACCTTACACTCTTTACAATACACTCTATACCCTACACTCTATACCCTACACTCTACACTCTATAACCTACACTCTATACCATACACTCTATATCCTACACTCTATACCCTACACTCTATACCCTACACTCTACACTCTATACCCTACACTCTATACCATACTCTCTATACCCTACACTCTATGCCCTACACTCTAATCTCCATACCATACACTCTATACCCTACACTCTATAACATACATTCTACACCCTACACTCTATACCATACACTCTATACCATACACTCTACACTCTATACCATTCACTCTATACCCTACACTCTACACTTTATACCCTACACTCTATACCCTACAATCTATACCCTACACTCTATACCCTACACGCTATATCCTACACTCTATACCCTACACTCTATACCCTACACTCTACACTCTATACCCTACACTCTATACCATACACTCTATACCCTACACTCTACACTCTATACCCTACACTCTATACCATACACTCTATACCATACACTATATGCCCTACACTCTAATCTCCATACCATACACTCTATACCCTACACTCTATAACATACATTCTACACCCTACACTCTATACCATACACTCTATACCCTACACTCTACACTCTATACCATACACTCTATACCCTACACGCTACACTCTATACCCTAAACTCTACACCCTACACTCTATACCCTACACTCTATACCCTACACTCTATACCCTACACTCTATACCCTACACTCTACACTCTATACCCTACACTCTATACCGTACACTCTATACCATACACTCTATACCATACACTCTATATCATACCCTCTATACCCTACACTCTATACCCTACACTCTACACTCTATACCCTACACTCTACACTCTATACCCTACACTCTATACATTACAATCTATACCATACACTCTATACCATACACTCTATACCCTACACTCTATACCTCACACTCTACACTCTATCCCCTGCACTCTATACCATACACCCTACACTCTATACCATACACCCTGTACCCTACACTCTAAACTCTATACCCTACACTCTATACCCTACACTCTATACCCTACACCCTACGCTCTATACCCTACACTCTATACCCTACACTCAACACTCTATACCCTACACTCTATTCCATACACTCTATACCCTACACTCTATACCCTACACTCTACACTCTATACCATACACTCTACACTTTACACTCTATACCTTACACTCTATACCCTACACTCTATACTCTATACCCTACACTCTATACTCTATACAATACACTCTATACCGTACATTCTACACTATATACCCTACACTCTATACCCTACACTCTAATCCCTACACTCTACACTCTATACCCTACACTCTATACCCTACACTCTATACCCTACACTCTACACTCTATACCCTACACTCTATACCATACACTCTATACCCTACACTCTACACTCTATTCCCTACACTCTATACCATACACTCTATACCCTACACTCTTTACCCTACACTATACACTCTATACCCTACACTCTACACTCTATACCATAGACTCTATACCCTACAATCTACACTCTATACCCTACAATCTATACCCTACACTCTATACCGTACACTTTATACCCTACACTCTATACCTTACACTCTATACCCTACACTCTACACCCTACACTCTACACTCTATACCCTACACTCTATAACCTACACTCTATACCCTACACTCTTTACCCTACTCTCTACACTTTATACCCTACACTCTACACCCTACACTCTACACTCTATTCCCTACACTCCACACTCTATTCCCTACACTCTATACCATACTCTCTATACCCTACACTTTTTACCCTACAATATACACTCTATACCCTACACTCTACACTCTATACCCTACACTCTATACCCTACACTCTACACTCTATACCCTACAATCTATACCCTACACTCTATACCCTACACTCTAAACGCTACACTCTGTACCCTACACTCTACACTCTATACCCTACACTCTATACCATACACTCTATACCCTACACTCTATACCCTACACTCTATACCCTACACTCTACACTCTATACCCTACACTCTATAACATACACTTTATACCGTACACTCTATACCTTACACTCTATACCCTACACTCTACACCCTACACTCTATACCCTACACTCTATAACCTACACTCTATACCCTACTCTCTACACTTTATACCCTACACTCTACACTCTATAACCTACAATCTACACCCTACAATCTACAATCTATACCCTACACTCTATAACCTACACTCTATACCCTACACTCTACACCCTACTCTCTACACTTTATACCCTACACTCTACACTCTATACCCTACACTCTATACCCTACACTCTATACTCTATACCCTACACTCTACACTCTATACCCAACTATCTAAACACTACACTCTATACCCTACACTCTACACTCTATACCCTACACTCTATACCCTACACTCTACACTCTATACCCTACACTCTACACTCTATACCCTACTCTCTAAACCCTACACTCTATACCCTACACTTTACACTCTATACCCTACACTCTATACCCTACACTCTACACTCTATCCCCTGCACTCTATACCATACACTCTACACTCTATACTCTACACTCTATACCCTACACTCTACACTCTATACCCTACACTCTATACCCTACACTCTACACTCTATACCCTACACTCTACACTCTATACCCTACACTCTATACCCTACAATCTATACCATACACTCTATACCATACACTCTATACCCTACACTCTACACTCTATACCCTACACTCTACACTCTATACCCTACACTCTATACCCTACAATCTATACCATACACTCTATACCATACACTCTATTCCCTACACTCTATACCATACTCTCTATACCCTACACTTTTTACCCTACAATATACACTCTATACCCTACACTCTACACTCTATACCCTACACTCTATACCCTACACTCTACACTCTATACCCTACAATCTATACCCTACACTCTATACCCTACACTCTAAACGCTACACTCTGTACCCTACACTCTACACTCTATACCCTACACTCTATACCATACACTCTATACCCTACACTCTATACCCTACACTCTATACCCTACACTCTACACTCTATACCCTACACTCTATAACATACACTTTATACCGTACACTCTATACCTTACACTCTATACCCTACACTCTACACCCTACACTCTATACCCTACACTCTATAACCTACACTCTATACCCTACTCTCTACACTTTATACCCTACACTCTACACTCTATAACCTACAATCTACACCCTACAATCTACAATCTATACCCTACACTCTATAACCTACACTCTATACCCTACACTCTACACCCTACTCTCTACACTTTATACCCTACACTCTACACTCTATACCCTACACTCTATACCCTACACTCTATACTCTATACCCTACACTCTACACTCTATACCCAACTATCTAAACACTACACTCTATACCCTACACTCTACACTCTATACCCTACACTCTATACCCTACACTCTACACTCTATACCCTACACTCTACACTCTATACCCTACTCTCTAAACCCTACACTCTATACCCTACACTCTACACTCTATACCCTACACTCTATACCCTACACTCTACACTCTATCCCCTGCACTCTATACCATACACTCTACACTCTATACTCTACACTCTATACCCTACACTCTACACTCTATACCCTACACTCTATACCCTACACTCTGCACTCTATACCCTACACTCTACACTCTATACCCTACACTCTATACCCTACAATCTATACCATACACTCTATACCATACACTCTATACCCTACACTCTACACTCTATACCCTACACTCTACACTCTATACCCTACACTCTATACCCTACAATCTATACCATACACTCTATACCATACACTCTATACCCTACACTCTATACCTCACACTCTACACTCTATCCCCTGCACTCTATAACACACACTCTACACTCTATACCCTACACTCTATATCCTACACTCTACACTCTATACCCTACACTCTATACCCTACACTCTACACTCTATACCCTACACTCTACACTCTATACCCTACACTCTATACCCTACAATCTATACCATACACTCTATACCATACACTCTACAACCTACACTCTATACCCTACACTCTACACGCTATACACTACACTCTGTACCCTACACTCTATACCCTACACTCTATACCATATACTCTGTACCCTACACTCTATACCTCACACTCTACACTATATCCCCTGCACTCTATACCATACACTCTACACTCTATACCCTACACTCTATACCCTACACTCTACATTCTATACCCTACACTCTATACCCTACACTCTACACTCTATACCCTACACTCTACACTCTATACCCTACACTCTATACCCTACAATCTATACCATACACTTTATACCATACACTCTATACCCTACACTCTATACCCTACACTCTACACTCTATACCCTACACTCTATACCCTACACTCTATACCCTACACTCTACACTCTATACCCTACACTCTACACTGTATACCCTACACTCTATACCCTACAATCTATACCATACACGCTATACCATACACTCTATACCCTACACTCTATATCTCACACTCTACACTCTATCCCCTGCACTCTATACCATACACTCTACACTCTATACCCTACACTCTATACCCTACAATCTATACCATACACTCTATACCATACACTCTATACCCTACACTCTACACTCTATACCCTACACTCTACACTCTATACCCTACACTCTATACCCTACAATCTATACCATACACTCTATACCATACACTCTATACCCTACACTCTATACCTCACACTCTACACTCTATCCCCTGCACTCTATACCATACACTCTACACTCTATACCCTACACTCTATACCCTACAATCTATACCATACACTCTATACCATACACTCTATACCCTACACTCTACACTCTATACCCTACACTCTACACTCTATACCCTACACTCTATACCCTACAATCTAAACCATACACTCTATACCATACACTCTATACCCTACACTCTATACCTCACACTCTACACGCTATCCCCTGCACTCTATAACACACACTCTACACTCTATACCCTACACTCTATATCCTACACTCTACACTCTATACCCTACACTCTATACCCTACACTCTACACTCTATACCCTACACTCTACACTCTATACCCTACACTCTATACCCTACAATCTATACCATACACTCTATACCATATACTCTGTACCCTACACTCTATACCTCACACTTTACACTATATCCCCTGCACTCTATACCATACACTCTACACTCTATACCCTACACTCTATACCCTACACTCTACATTCTATACCCTACATTCTATACCCTACACTCTACACTCTATACCCTACACTCTACACTCTGTACCCTACACTCTATACCCTACACTCTCTTCCATATACTCTGTACCCTACACTCTATACCTCACACTCTACACTATATCCCCTGCACTCTATACCATACACTCTACACTCTATACCCTACACTCTATACCCTACACTCTACATTCTATACCCTACACTCTATACCCTACACTCTACACTCTATACCCTACACTCTACACTCTATACCCTACACTCTACACTCTATACCCTACACTCTATACCCTACAATCTATACCATACACTCTATACCATACACTCTATACCCTACACTCTATACCCTACACTCTACACTCTATACCCTACACTCTATACCCTACACTCTATACCCTACACTCTACACTCTATACCCTACACTCTACACTGTATACCCTACACTCTATACCCTACAATCTATACCATACACGCTATACCATACACTCTATACCCTACACTCTATATCTCACACTCTACACTCTATCCCCTGCACTCTATACCATACACTCTACACTCTATACCCTACACTCTATACCCTACACTCTACACTCTATACCCTACACTCTATACCCTACACTCTACACTCTATACCCTACACTCTACACTCTATACCCTACACTCTATACCCTACAATCTATACCATACACTCTATACCATACACTCTATACCCTACACTCTATACCCTACAATCTATACCCTACACTCTATACCATACACTCTATACCCTACACTCTATATCATACACTCTATAGCCTACACTCTATTCCCTACACTCTATACCATACACTCTATACCCTACACTCTATACCCTACAATCTACACTCTATACCCTACAATCTATACACTACATTCTATACCCTACACTCTACACTCTATACCCTACACTCTATACCCTACACTCTACACTCTATACCCTACACTCTATACTCTATACCCTACACTCTACACTCTATACCCAACTCTCTAAACCCTACACTCTATACCCTACACTCTACACTCTATACCCTACACTCTATACCCTACACTCTACACTCAATACCCTACACTCTACACTCTATACCCTACTCTCTAAACCCTACACTCTATACCCTACACTCTACACTCTATACCCTACACTCTATACCCTACACTCTACACTCTATACCCTACACTCTATACCCTACACTCTATACTCTACACTCTATACCCTACACTCTATACCCGACACTCTACACCCTACACTTTATAGCTTACACTCTATACCCTACACTCTATACCCTAAACTCTATACCATACACTCTATACCCTACACTCAATACCCTACACTCTATACCCTACACTCTACACCATACACTCTATACCCTACCCTCTATACCTTACACTCTATACCCTACACTCTACACAGTATACCCTACACTCTATACCCTACACTCTACACTCTATACCCTACACTCTATACCATACACTCTATACCCTACACTCTATACCCTACACTCTACACTCTATACCCTACACTCTATACCCTACACTCTATACCCTACACTCTACACTTTATACCCTACACTCTATACCCTACACTCTATACCCTACACTCTATACCCTACACTCTATACCCTACACTCTACACTCTATACCCTACACTCTATACCCTACACTCTATACCCTACACTCTATACCCTACACTCTATACCCTACACTCTACACTTAATACCCTACACTCTATACCCTACACTCTATACCATACACCCTGTACCCTACACTCTATACCCTACACTCTATACCCTACACTCTACACTCTATACCCTACACTCTATACCCTACACTCTATACCCTACACTCTACACTTTATACCCTACACTCTATACCCTACACTCTATACCCTCCACTCTATACTCTACACTCTACACCCTACACTCTACACTTTATACCCTACACTCTATACCCTACACTCTATACCCTTCACTCTATACCCTACACGCTATACCCTACACTCTATACCCTACACTCTATACCCTACACTCTATACCCTACACTCTACACCCTACACTCTATACCCTACACCCTATACCCTACACTCTATACCCTAAACTCAACACCCTACACTCTATACCCTACACTCTATACCCTACACTCTATACCCTACACTCTACACTCTATACCCTACACTCTACACTCGATACCCTACACTCTATACCCTACAATCTATATCATACACTCTATACCATACACTCTATACCATACACTCTCTCCCCTACACTCTATACCATACACTCTACACTCTATACCCTACACTATACACACTACACTCTATACCCTACATTCTCTACCCTACACTCTATACCATACACTCTATACCATACACTCTATCCCCTACACTCTATACCATACACTTTACGCTCTATACCCTACACTCTATACCCTACACTCTATACCCTACAATCTATACCATACACTCTATACCATACACTCTATACCCTACACTCTATACCCTACAATCTATACCCTACACTCTATACCATACACTCTATACCCTACACTCTATATCATACACTCTATAGCCTACACTCTATTCCCTACACTCTATACCATACACTCTATACCCTACACTCTATACCCTACAATCTACACTCTATACCCTACAATCTATACACTACACTCTATACCCTACACTCTACACTCTATACCCTACACTCTATACCCTACACTCTACACTCTATACCCTACACTCTATACTCTATACCCTACACTCTACACTCTATACCCAACTCTCTAAACCCTACACTCTATACCCTACACTCTACACTCTATACCCTACACTCTATACCCTACACTCTACACTCAATACCCTACACTCTACACTCTATACCCTACTCTCTAAACCCTACACTCTATACCCTACACTCTACACTCTATACCCTACACTCTATACCCTACACTCTACACTCTATACCCTACACTCTATACCCTACACTCTATACTCTACACTCTATACCCTACACTCTATACCCGACACTCTACACCCTACACTTTATAGCTTACACTCTATACCCTACACTCTATACCCTAAACTCTATACCATACACTCTATACCCTACACTCAATACCCTACACTCTATACCCTACACTCTACACCATACACTCTATACCCTACCCTCTATACCTTACACTCTATACCCTACACTCTACACAGTATACCCTACACTCTATACCCTACACTCTACACTCTATACCCTACACTCTATACCATACACTCTATACCCTACACTCTATACCCTACACTCTACACTCTATACCCTACACTCTATACCCTACACTCTACACTTTATACCCTACACTCTATACCCTACACTCTATACCCTACACTCTATACCCTACACTCTATACCCTACACTCTACACTCTATACCCTACACTCTATACTCTACACTCTATACCCTACACTCTATACCCTACACTCTATACCCTACACTCTACACTTAATACCCTACACTCTATACCCTACACTCTATACCATACACTCTGTACCCTACACTCTATACCCTACACTCTATACCCTACACTCTACACTCTATACCCTACACTCTATACCCTACACTCTATACCCTACACTCTACACTTTATACCCTACACTCTATACCCTACACTCTATACCCTCCACTCTATACTCTACACTCTACACCCTACACTCTACACTTTATACCCTACACTCTATACCCTACACTCTATACCCTTCACTCTATACCCTACACGCTATACCCTACACTCTATACCCTACACTCTATACCCTACACTCTACACCCTACACTCTACACCCTACACCCTATACCCTACACTCTATACCCTAAACTCAACACCCTACACTCTATACCCTACACTCTATACCCTACACTCTATACCCTACACTCTACACTCTATACCCTACACTCTACACTCGATACCCTACACTCTATACCCTACAATCTATATCATACACTCTATACCATACACTCTATACCATACACTCTATCCCCTACACTCTATACCATACACTCTACACTCTATACCCTACACTATACACCCTACACTCTATACCCTACATTCTCTACCCTACACTCTATACCATACACTCTATACCATACACTCTATCCCCTACACTCTATACCATACACTTTACGCTCTATACCCTACACTCTATACCCTACACTCTACACTCTATACCCTACACTCTACACTCTATACCCTACACTCTACACTCTATACCCTACACTCTACACCCTACACTCTATACCATACACTCTATACCCTACAATCTACACTCTATACCCTACACTCTATACCCTACACTCTACACTCTATACCCTACACTCTATTCCATACATTCTATACCCTACACTCTATACCCTACACTCTACACTCTATACCCTACACTCTACACTTTACACTCTATACCCTACACTCTATACTCTATACCCTACACTCTATACCGTACATTCTACACTCTATACCCTACACTCTATACCCTACATTCTAATCCCTACACTCTACACTCTATACCCTACACTCTATACCCTACACTCTATACCCTACACTCTACACCCTACACTCTATACCCTACACTCTATACCCTACACTCTATACCCTACACTCTACACTCTATACCCTACACTCTATACCATACACGCTACACTCTATTCCCTACACTCTATACCATACACTCTATACCCTACACTCTATACCCTACACTATATACTCTATACCCTACACTCTACACTCTATACCATACACTCTATACCCTACACTCTATACCCTACACTCTACACTCTATACCCTACACTCTATACCCTACACTCTACACTCTATACCCTACACTCTATTCCATACATTCTATACCCTACACTCTATACCCTACACTCTACACTCTATACCCTACACTCTACACTTTACACTCTATACCCTACACTCTATACTCTATACCCTACACTCTATACCGTACATTCTACACTCTATACCCTACACTCTATACCCTACATTCTAATCCCTACACTCTACACTCTATACCCTACACTCTATACCCTACACTCTATACCCTACACTCTACACCCTACACTCTATACCCTACACTCTATACCCTACACTCTATACCCTACACTCTACACTCTATACCCTACACTCTATACCATACACGCTACACTCTATTCCCTACACTCTATACCATACACTCTATACCCTACACTCTATACCCTACACTATATACTCTATACCCTACACTCTACACTCTATACCATACACTCTATACCCTACACTCTATACCCTACACTCTACACTCTATACCCTACAATCTACACTCTATACCCTACACTCTATAAAATACACTCTATACCCTACACTCTATACCATACACTCTACACCATACACTCTATACCATACACTCTATACCCCACACTCTACACTCTATACCCTACACTCTATACACTACACTCTATACTATACACTCTATACCCTACACTCTATACCCTACACTATACACTCTATACCCTACACTCTACACCATACACTCTATACCCTACACTCTATACTCTACGCTATACACTCTATACCTTACAATCTATACCTTACACTCTTTACCCTACACTCTATACCCTACACTCTATACCCTACACTCTACACTCTATAACCTACACTCTATACCATACACTCTATATCCTACACTCTATACCCTACACTCTATACCCTACACTCTACACTCTATACCCTACACTCTATACCATACACTCTATACCCTACACTCTATGCCCTACACTCTAATCTTCATACCATACACTCTATACCCTACACTCTATAACATACATTCTACACCCTACACTCTATACCATACACTCTATACCATACACTCTACACTCTATACCATACACTCTATACCCTACACTCTACACTTTATACCCTACACTCTATACCCTACAATCTATACCCTACACTCTATACCCTACACTCTATACCCTACACTCTACACTCTATACCCTACACTCTATACCATACACTCTATACCCTACACTCTACACTCTATACCCTACACTCTATACCATACACTCTATACCATACACTATATGCCCTACACTCTAATCTCCATACCATACACTCTGTACCCTAAACTCTATAACATACATTCTACACCCTACACTCTATACCATACACTCTATACCCTACACTCTACACTCTATACCATACACTCTATACCCTACGCGCTACACTCTATACCCTAAACTCTACACCCTACACTCTATACCCTACACTCTATACCCTACACTCTATACCCTACACTCTATACCCTACACTCTACACTCTATACCCTACACTCTATACCGTACACTCTATACCATACACTCTATACCATACACTCTATATCATACCCTCTATACCCTACACTCTATACCCTACACTCTACACTCTATACCCTACACTCTACACTCTATACCCTACACTCTATACATTACAATCTATACCCTACACTCTATACCTCACACTCTACACTCTATCCCCTGCACTCTATACCATACACCCTACACTCTGTACCCTACACTCTAAACTCTATACCCTACACTATATACCCTACACTCTATACCCTACACCCTACGCTCTATACCCTACACTCTATACCCTACACTCAACACTCTATACCCTACACTCTATTCCATACACTCTATACCATACACTCTATACCCTACACTCTATACCTCACACTCTACACTCTATCCCCTGCACTCTATACCATACACCCTACACTCTGTACCCTACACTCTAAACTCTATACCCTACACTATATACCCTACACTCTATACCCTACACCCTACGCTCTATACCCTACACTCTATACCCTACACTCAACACTCTATACCCTACACTCTATTCCATACACTCTATACCCTACACTCTATACCCTACACTCTACACTCTATACCATACACTCTACACTTTACACTCTATACCCTACACTCTATACCCTACACTCTATACTCTATACCCTACACTCTATACTCTATACCATACACTCTATACCGTACATTCTACACTCTATACCCTACACTCTATACCCTACACTCTAATCCCTACACTCTATACCCTACACTCTACACTCTATACCCTACACTCTATACCCTACACTCTACACTCTATTCCCTACACTCTATACCATACACTCTATACCCTACACTCTTTACCCTACACTATACACTCTATACCCTACACTCTACACTCTATACCATAGACTCTATACCCTACAATCTACACTCTATACCCTACAATCTATACCCTACACTCTATACCCTACACTTTATACCCTACACTCCATACCTTACACTCTATACCTTACACTCTACACCCTACACTCTACACTCTATACCCTACACTCTATAACCTACACTCTATACCCTACACTCTTTACCCTACTCTCTACACTTTATACCCTACACTCCACACTCTATACCCTACACTCTATACCCTACACTCTACACTCTATTCCCTACACTCTATACCATACTCTCTATACCCTACACTTTTTACCCTACAATATACACTCTATACCCTACACTCTACACTCTATACCATACACTCTATACCCTACACTCTATACCCTACACTCTACACTCTACACCCTACAATCTATACCCTACACTCTATACCATACACTCTAAACCCTACACTCTATACCCTACACTCTACACTCTATACCCTACACTCTATACCCTACACTCTATAACCTACACTCTACACTCTATACCCTACACTCTATAACATACACTTTATACCGTACACTCTATACCTTACACTCTATACCCTACACTCTACACCCTACCCTCCACACTCTATACCCTACACTCTATAACCTACACTCTATACTCTACACTCTATACCCTACTCTCTACACTTTATACCCTACACTCTACACTCTATAACCTACAATCTACACCCTACACTCCACACTCTATACCCTACACTCTATAACCTACACTCTATACCCTACACTCTATACCCTACTCTCTACACTTTATACCCTACACTCTACACTCTATACCCTACACTCTATACCCTATACTCTACACCCTACACTCTACACTCTATACCCTACACTCTATACCCTACACTCTACACTCTATACCCTACACTCTATACCCTACACTCTACACTCTATACCCTACACTCTACACTCTATACCCTACTCTTTAAACCCTACACTCTATACCCTACACTCTACACTCTATACCCTACACTCTATACCCTACACTCTACACTCTATACCCTACACTCTATACCCTACACTCTATACCCTACACTCTATACCCTACACTCTATACCCTACACTCTTCACCCTACACTTTATAGCTTACACTCTATACCCTACACTCTATACCATTCACTCTATACCCTACACTCTATACCCTACACTCTATACCCTACACTCTACACCATACACCATACACTATATACCCTACCCTCTATACCGTACACTCTATACCCTACACTCTACACATTATACCCTACACTATATACCCTACACTCTACACTCTATACCCTACACTCTATACCATACACTCTATACCCTACACTCTATACCCTACACTCTACACTCTATACCCTACACTCTACACTCTACACCCTAAACTCTACACTTTACACTCTATACTCTACACTCTATACCCTACACTCTACACTTTATCCCCTACACTCTATACCCTACACTCTATACCCTACACTCTATACCCTACACGCTATACCCTACACTCTATACCCTACACTCTATACCCTACACTCTATACCCTACATTCTACACCCTACACTCCATACCCTACACCCTATACCCTACACTCTATACCCTACATACACTCTACACCCTACACTCTATACCCTACACTCTATACCCTACACTCTATACCCTACACTCTACACTCTATACCCTACACTCTATACCCTACACTCTATACCATACACTCTATACCATACACTCTATCCCCTACACTCTATACCATACACTCTACACTCTATACCCTACACTGTATACCCTACACTCTAAACTCTATACCCTACACTCTATACCCTACACTCTACACTCTATACCCTACACTCTACACTCTATACCCTACACTCTATACCCTACAATCTATATCATACACTCTATACCATACACACTATACCATACACTCTACACTCTATACCCTACACTCTATACCCTACACTCTACACTCTATACCCTACACTCTATACCCTACACTCTACACTCTATACCCTACACTCTATACCCTACACTCTATACCATACACTCTATACCATACACTCTATCCCCTACACTCTAGCCCATACACTCTACACTCTATACCCTACACTCTACACTCTATACCCTACACTCTACACTCTATACCCTACACTCTACACCCTACACTCTATACCATACACTCTATACCCTACACTCTACACTCTATACCCTACACTCTATACCCTACACTCTATACCCTACACCCTACGCTCTATACCCTACACTCTATACCCTACACTCTACACACTATACCCTACACTCTATTCCATACACTCTATACCCTACACTCTATACCCTACACTCTACACTCTATACCCTACACTCTACACTTTACACACTATACCCTACACTCTATACCCTACACTCTATACTCTATACCCTACTCTCTATACCGTACATTCTACACTCTATACCCTACACTCTATAACCTACTTTCTAATCCCTACACTCTACACTCTATACCCTACACTTTATACCCTACACTCTATACCCTACTCTCTACACTCTATACCCTACACTCTATACCCTACACTTTATACCCTACACTCTACACTCTATACCCTACACTCTATACCATACACTCTACACTCTATTCCCTACACTCTATACCATACACTCTAAACCCTACACTCTATACCCTACACTATACACTCTATACCCTACAATCTATACCCTACACACTATGCCCTACACTCTATACCCTACACTCTATACCCTACACTCTACACTCTATACCCTACACTCTATACCATACACTCTATACCCTAAACTCTATACCATACACTCTACACCATACAATCTATACCATACACTCTATACCTACACTCTACACTCTATACCCTTCACTCTATACCCTACACTCTATACCATACACTCTAGACCCTACATTGTACACTCTATACCCTACACTCTATACCCTACAATCTATACCCTACACCCTACGCTCTATACCCTACACTCTATACCCTACACTCTATACTCTATACCCTATACTCTATTCCATACATTCTATACCCTACACTCTATACCCTACAGTCTAATCCCTACACTCTACACTCTATACCCTACACTCTATACCCTACACTCTATACTCTATGCCCTACACTCTATGCCCTACACTCTAATCCCTACACTCTACACTCTATAACCTACACTCTATACTCTACACTCCATACTCTACACTCTATACCCTATACTCTACACTCTATACCCTACACTCTATACCATACACTCTAATCCCTACACTCTACACTCTATACCCTACACTCTATACCCTACACTCTATACCCTACACTCTATACCCTACACTCTACACTCTATACCCTACACTCTATACCATACACTCTATACCCTACACTCTACACTCTATACCCTACACTCTATACCCTACACTCTATACCCTACACTCTACACCATACACTCTATGCACTACCCTCTATACCTTACACTCTATACCCTACACTCTACACAGTATACCCTACACTCTATACCCTACACTCTACACTCTATACCCTACACTCTATACCATACACTCTATACCCTACACTCTATACCCTACACTCTACACTCTATACCCTACACTCTATACCCTACACTCTATACCCTACACTCTACACTTTATACCCTACACTCTATACCCTACACTCTATACCCTACACTCTACACTCTATACCCTACATTCTATACCCTACACTCTATACCCTACACTCTATACCCTACACTCTACACTTTATACCCTACACTCTATACCCTACACTCTATACCATACACTCTATACCCTACACTCTATACCCTACACTCTATACCCTACACTCTACACTCTATACCCTACACTCTATACCCTACACTCTACACTTTATACCCTACACTCTATACCCTACACTCTATACCCTCCACTCTATACCCTACACTCTACACTCTACACCCTACACTCTACACTTTATACCCTACACTCTATACCCTACACTCTATACCCTTCACTCTATACCCTACACGCTATACCCTACACTCTATACCCTACACTCTATACCCTACACTCTATACCCTACACTCTACACCCTACACTCTATACCCTACACCCTATACCCTACACTCTATACCCTACACTCAACACTCTACACTCTATACCCTACACTCTATACCCTACACTCTATACCCTACACTCTATACCCTACACTCTACACTCTATACCCTACACTCTACACTCGATATCCTACACTCTATACCCTACAATCTATACCATACACTCTATACCATACACTCTATACCATACACTCTATCCCCTACACTCTATACCATACACTCTACACTCTATACCCTACACTCTACACCCTACACTATATACCCTACACTCTACACTCTATACCCTACATTCTCTACCCTACACTCTATACCATACACTCTATACCATACACTCTATCCCCTACACTCTATACCATACACTTTACACTCTGTACCCTACTTTCTATACCCTACACTCTACACTCTACACCCTACACTCTATACCCTACACTCTACACTCTATACCCTACACTCTACACCCTACACTCTATACCATACACTCTATACCCTACACTCTACACTCTATACCCTACACTCTATACCCTACACTCTATACCCTACACCCTACGCTCTATACCCTACACTCTATACCCTAAACTCTACACTCTATACCCTACACTCTATTCCATACACTCTATACCCTACACTCTATACCCTACACTCTACACTCTATACCCTACACTCTACACTTTACACTCTATACCCTACACTCTATACTCTATACCCTACACTCTATACCGTGCATTCTACACTCTATACCCTACACTCTATACCCTGCACTCTAATCCCTACACTCTACACTCTATACCCTACACTCTATACCCTACACTCTATACCCTACACTCTACACCCTACACTCTATACCCTACACTCTATACCCTACACTCTATACCCTACACTCTACACTCTATACCCTACACTCTATACCATACACTCTACACTCTATTCCCTACACTCTATACCATACACTCTATACGCTACACTCTATACGCTACACTATACACTCTATACCCTACACTCTACACTCTATACCATACACGCTATACCCTACACTCTATACCCTACACTCTACACTCTATACCCTACAATATATACCCTACACTCTATACCCTACACTCTACACCCTACACTCTATACCCTACAATCTACACTCTATACCCTACACTCTATTCCATACACTCTATACCCTACACTCTATACCATACACTCTACACCATACACTCTATACCATACACTCTATACCCCACACTCTACACTCTATACCCTACACTCTATACCCTACACTCTACACTCTATACCCTACACTCTACACTTTACACTCTATACCCTACACTCTATACTCTATACCCTACACTCTATACCGTGCATTCTACACTCTATACCCTACACTCTATACCCTGCACTCTAATCCCTACACTCTACACTCTATACCCTACACTCTATACCCTACACTCTATACCCTACACTCTACACCCTACACTCTATACCCTACACTCTATACCCTACACTCTATACCCTACACTCTACACTCTATACCCTACACTCTATACCATACACTCTACACTCTATTCCCTACACTCTATACCATACACTCTATACGCTACACTCTATACGCTACACTATACACTCTATACCCTACACTCTACACTCTATACCATACACGCTATACCCTACACTCTATACCCTACACTCTACACTCTATACCCTACAATATATACCCTACACTCTATACCCTACACTCTACACCCTACACTCTATACCCTACAATCTACACTCTATACCCTACACTCTATTCCATACACTCTATACCCTACACTCTATACCATACACTCTACACCATACACTCTATACCATACACTCTATACCCCACACTCTACACTCTATACCCTACACTCTATACCCTACACTATACACTCTATACCCTACACTCTATACCCTACACTCTACACTCTATAACCTACACTCTATACCATACACTCTATATCCTACACTCTATACCCTACACTCTATACCCTACACTCTACACTCTATACCCTACACTCTATACCATACACTCTATACCCTACACTCTATGCCCTACACTCTAATCTCCATACCATACACTCTATACCCTACACTCTATAACATACATTCTACACCCTACACTCTATACCATACACTCTATACCATACACTCTACACTCTATACCATTCACTCTATACCCTACACTCTACACTTTATACCCTACACTCTATACCCTACAATCTATACCCTACACTCTATACCCTACACGCTATATCCTACACTCTATACCCTACACTCTATACCCTACACTCTACACTCTATACCCTACACTCTATACCATACACTCTATACCCTACACTCTACACTCTATACCCTACACTCTATACCATACACTCTATACCATACACTATATGCCCTACACTCTAATCTCCATACCATACACTCTATACCCTACACTCTATAACATACATTCTACACCCTACACTCTATACCATACACTCTATACCCTACACTCTACACTCTATACCATACACTCTATACCCTACACGCTACACTCTATACCCTAAACTCTACACCCTACACTCTATACCCTACACTCTATACCCTACACTCTATACCCTACACTCTATACCCTACACTCTACACTCTATACCCTACACTCTATACCGTACACTCTATACCATACACTCTATACCATACACTCTATATCATACCCTCTATACCCTACACTCTATACCCTACACTCTACACTCTATACCCTACACTCTACACTCTATACCCTACACTCTATACATTACAATCTATACCATACTCTCTATACCATACACTCTATACCCTACACTCTATACCTCACACTCTACACTCTATCCCCTGCACTCTATACCATACACCCTACACTCTATACCATACACCCTGTACCCTACACTCTAAACTCTATACCCTACACTCTATACCCTACACTCTATACCCTACACCCTACGCTCTATACCCTACACTCTATACCCTACACTCAACACTCTATACCCTACACTCTATTCCATACACTCTATACCCTACACTCTATACCCTACACTCTACACTCTATACCATACACTCTACACTTTACACTCTATACCATACACTCTATACCCTACACTCTATACCCTACACTCTACACTCTACACCCTACAATCTATACCCTACACTCTATACCATACACTCTAAACCCTACACTCTATACCCTACACTCTACACTCTATACCCTACACTCTATACATTACAATCTATACCATACTCTCTATACCATACACTCTATACCCTACACTCTATACCTCACACTCTACACTCTATCCCCTGCACTCTATACCATACACCCTACACTCTATACCATACACCCTGTACCCTACACTCTAAACTCTATACCCTACACTCTATACCCTACACTCTATACCCTACACCCTACGCTCTATACCCTACACTCTATACCCTACACTCAACACTCTATACCCTACACTCTATTCCATACACTCTATACCCTACACTCTATACCCTACACTCTACACTCTATACCATACACTCTACACTTTACACTCTATACCATACACTCTATACCCTACACTCTATACCCTACACTCTACACTCTACACCCTACAATCTATACCCTACACTCTATACCATACACTCTAAACCCTACACTCTATACCCTACACTCTACACTCTATACCCTACACTCTATACCCTACACTCTATACCCTACACTCTACACTCTATACCCTACACTCTATAACATACACTTTATACCGTACACTCTATACCTTACACTCTATACCCTACACTCTACACCCTACCCTCCACACTCTATACCCTACACTCTATAACCTACACTCTATACCCTACACTCTATACCCTACTCTCTACACTTTATACCCTACACTCTACACTCTATACCCTACACTCTATACCATATACTCTACACCCTACACTCTACACTCTATACCCTACACTCTATAACCTACACTCTATATCTTACACTCTATACCCTACTCTCTACACTTTATACCCTACACTCTACACTCTATACCCTACACTCTATACCCTACACTCTACACTCTATACCCTACACTCTATACCCTACACTCTACACTCTATACCCTACACTCTACACTCTATACCCTACTCTTTAAACCCTACACTCTATACCCTACACTCTACACTCTATACCCTACACTCTATACCCTACTCTCTACACTCTATACCCTACACTCTATACCCTACACTCTATACCCTACACTCTATACCCTACACTCTATACCCTACACTCTTCACCCTACACTTTATAGCTTACACTCTATACCCTACACTCTATACCATTCACTCTATACCCTACACTCTATACCCTACACTCTATACCCTACACTCTACACATTATACCCTACACTATATACCCTACACTCTACACTCTATACCCTACACTCTATACCATACACTCTATACCCTACACTCTATACCCTACACTCTACACTCTATACCCTACACTCTACACTCTACACCCTACACTCTACACTTTACACTCTATACTCTACACTCTATACCCTACACTCTATACCCTACACTCTACACTTTATCCCCTACACTCTATACCCTACACTCTATACCCTACACTCTATACCCTACACGCTATACCCTACACTCTATACCCTACACTCTATACCCTACACTCTATACCCTACATTCTACACCCTACACTCCATACCCTACACCCTATACCCTACACTCTATACCCTACATACACTCTACACCCTACACTCTATAACCTACACTCTATACCCTACACTCTATACCCTACACTCTATACCATACACTCTATACCATACACTCTATCCCCTACACTCTATACCATACACTCTACACTCTATACCCTACACTGTATACCCTACACTCTAAACTCTATACCCTACACTCTATACCCTACACTCTACACTCTATACCCTACACTCTACACTCTATACCCTACACTCTATACCCTACAATCTATATCATACACTCTATACCATACACACTATACCATACACTCTACACTCTATACCCTACACTCTATACCCTACACTCTACACTCTATACCCTACACTCTATACCCTACACTCTACACTCTATACCCTACACTCTATACCCTACACTCTATACCATACACTCTATACCATACACTCTATCCCCTACACTCTAGCCCATACACTCTACACTCTATACCCTACACTCTACACTCTATACCCTACACTCTACACTCTATACCCTACACTCTACACCCTACACTCTATACCATACACTCTATACCCTACACTCTACACTCTATACCCTACACTCTATACCCTACACTCTATACCCTACACCCTACGCTCTATACCCTACACTCTATACCCTACACTCTACACACTATACCCTACACTCTATTCCATACACTCTATACCCTACACTCTATACCCTACACTCTACACTCTATACCCTATACTCTACACTTTACACACTATACCCTACACTCTATACCCTACACTCTATACTCTATACCCTACACTCTATACCGTACATTCTACACTCTATACCCTACACTCTATAACCTACTTTCTAATCCCTACACTCTACACTCTATACCCTACACTTTATACCCTACACTCTATACCCTACTCTCTACACTCTATACCCTACACTCTATACCCTACACTTTATACCCTACACTCTACACTCTATACCCTACACTCTATACCATACACTCTACACTCTATTCCCTACACTCTATACCATACACTCTAAACCCTACACTCTATACCCTACACTATACACTCTATACCCTACAATCTATACCCTACACACTATGCCCTACACTCTATACCCTACACTCTATACCCTACACTCTACACTCTATACCCTACACTCTATACCATACACTCTATACCCTAAACTCTATACCATACACTCTACACCATACAATCTATACCATACACTCTATACCTACACTCTACACTCTATACCCTTCACTCTATACCCTACACTCTATACCATACACTCTAGACCCTACATTCTACACTCTATACCCTACACCCTACGCTCTATACCCTACACTCTATACCCTACACCCTACGCTCTATACCCTACACTCTATACCCTACACTCTATACTCTATACCCTATACTCTATTCCATACATTCTATACCCTACACTCTATACCCTACAGTCTAATCCCTACACTCTACACTCTATACCCTACACTCTATACCCTACACTCTATACTCTATACCCTACACTCTATACCCTACACTATACACTCTATGCCCTACACTCTATGCCCTACACTCTAATCCCTACACTCTACACTCTATAACCTACACTCTATACTCTACACTCCATACTCTACACTCTATACCCTATACTCTACACTCTATACCCTACACTCTATACCATACACTCTAATCCCTACACTCTACACTCTATACCCTACACTCTTTACCCTACACTCCATACCCTACACTCTATACCCTACACTCTACACTCTATACCCTACACTCTATACCCTACACTCTATACCCTACACTCTATACCCTACACTCTATACCCTACACTCTACACTCTATACCCTACACTCTATACCATACACTCTATACCCTACACTCTACACTCTATACCCTACACTCTATACCCTACACTCTATACCCTACACTCTACACCATACACTCTATGCACTACCCTCTATACCTTACACTCTATACCCTACACTCTACACAGTATACCCTACACTCTATACCCTACACTCTACACTCTATACCCTACACTCTATACCATACACTCTATACCCTACACTCTATACCCTACACTCTACACTCTATACCCTACACTCTATACCCTACACTCTATACCCTACACTCTACACTTTATACCCTACACTCTATACACTACACTCTATACCCTACACTCTACACTCTATACCCTACATTCTATACCCTACACTCTATACCCTACACTCTATACCCTACACTCTACACTTTATACCCTACACTCTATACCCTACACTCTATACCATACACTCTATACCCTACACTCTATACCCTACACTCTATACCCTACACTCTACACTCTATACCCTACACTCTATACCCTACACTCTACACTTTATACCCTACACTCTATACCCTACACTCTATACCCTCCACTCTATACCCTACACTCTACACTCTACACCCTACACTCTACACTTTATACCCTACACTCTATACCCTACACTCTATACCCTTCACTCTATACCCTACACGCTATACCCTACACTCTATACCCTACACTCTATACCCTACACTCTATACCCTACACTCTACACCCTACACTCTATACCCTACACCCTATACCCTACACTCTACACCCTACACTCTACACTTTATACCCTACACTCTATACCCTTCACTCTATACCCTACACGCTATACCCTACACTCTATACCCTACACTCTATACCATACACTCTATACCCTACACTCTACACTCTATACCCTACACTCTATACCCTACACTCTATACCCTACACCCTACGCTCTATACCCTACACTCTATACCCTACACTCTACACACTATACCCTACACTCTATTCCATACACTCTATACCCTACACTCTATACCCTACACTCTACACTCTATACCCTATACTCTACACTTTACACACTATACCCTACACTCTATACCCTACACTCTATACTCTATACCCTACACTCTATACCGTACATTCTACACTCTATACCCTACACTCTATAACCTACTTTCTAATCCCTACACTCTACACTCTATACCCTACACTTTATACCCTACACTCTATACCCTACTCTCTACACTCTATACCCTACACTCTATACCCTACACTTTATACCCTACACTCTACACTCTATACCCTACACTCTATACCATACACTCTACACTCTATTCCCTACACTCTATACCATACACTCTAAACCCTACACTCTATACCCTACACTATACACTCTATACCCTACAATCTATACCCTACACACTATGCCCTACACTCTATACCCTACACTCTATACCCTACACTCTACACTCTATACCCTACACTCTATACCATACACTCTATACCCTAAACTCTATACCATACACTCTACACCATACAATCTATACCATACACTCTATACCTACACTCTACACTCTATACCCTTCACTCTATACCCTACACTCTATACCATACACTCTAGACCCTACATTCTACACTCTATACCCTACACCCTACGCTCTATACCCTACACTCTATACCCTACACCCTACGCTCTATACCCTACACTCTATACCCTACACTCTATACTCTATACCCTATACTCTATTCCATACATTCTATACCCTACACTCTATACCCTACAGTCTAATCCCTACACTCTACACTCTATACCCTACACTCTATACCCTACACTCTATACTCTATACCCTACACTCTATACCCTACACTATACACTCTATGCCCTACACTCTATGCCCTACACTCTAATCCCTACACTCTACACTCTATAACCTACACTCTATACTCTACACTCCATACTCTACACTCTATACCCTATACTCTACACTCTATACCCTACACTCTATACCATACACTCTAATCCCTACACTCTACACTCTATACCCTACACTCTTTACCCTACACTCCATACCCTACACTCTATACCCTACACTCTACACTCTATACCCTACACTCTATACCCTACACTCTATACCCTACACTCTATACCCTACACTCTATACCCTACACTCTACACTCTATACCCTACACTCTATACCATACACTCTATACCCTACACTCTACACTCTATACCCTACACTCTATACCCTACACTCTATACCCTACACTCTACACCATACACTCTATGCACTACCCTCTATACCTTACACTCTATACCCTACACTCTACACAGTATACCCTACACTCTATACCCTACACTCTACACTCTATACCCTACACTCTATACCATACACTCTATACCCTACACTCTATACCCTACACTCTACACTCTATACCCTACACTCTATACCCTACACTCTATACCCTACACTCTACACTTTATACCCTACACTCTATACACTACACTCTATACCCTACACTCTACACTCTATACCCTACATTCTATACCCTACACTCTATACCCTACACTCTATACCCTACACTCTACACTTTATACCCTACACTCTATACCCTACACTCTATACCATACACTCTATACCCTACACTCTATACCCTACACTCTATACCCTACACTCTACACTCTATACCCTACACTCTATACCCTACACTCTACACTTTATACCCTACACTCTATACCCTACACTCTATACCCTCCACTCTATACCCTACACTCTACACTCTACACCCTACACTCTACACTTTATACCCTACACTCTATACCCTACACTCTATACCCTTCACTCTATACCCTACACGCTATACCCTACACTCTATACCCTACACTCTATACCCTACACTCTATACCCTACACTCTACACCCTACACTCTATACCCTACACCCTATACCCTACACTCTATACCCTACACTCAACACTCTACACTCTATACCCTACACTCTATACCCTACACTCTATACCCTACACTCTATACCCTACACTCTACACTCTATACCCTACACTCTACACTCGATATCCTACACTCTATACCCTACAATCTATACCATACACTCTATACCATACACTCTATACCATACACTCTATCCCCTACACTCTATACCATACACTCTACACTCTATACCCTACACTCTACACCCTACACTATATACCCTACACTCTACACTCTATACCCTACATTCTCTACCCTACACTCTATACCATACACTCTATACCATACACTCTATCCCCTACACTCTATACCATACACTTTACACTCTATACCCTACTTTCTATACCCTACACTCTACACTCTACACCCTACACTCTATACCCTACACTCTACACAGTATACCCTACACTCTATACCCTACACTCTACACTCTATACCCTACACTCTATACCATACACTCTATACCCTACACTCTATACCCTACACTCTACACTCTATACCCTACACTCTATACCCTACACTCTATACCCTACACTCTACACTTTATACCCTACACTCTATACCCTACACTCTATACCCTACACTCTACACTCTATACCCTACACTCTATACCCTACACTCTATACCCTACACTCTACACTCTATACCCTACACTCTACACTCGATATCCTACACTCTATACCCTACAATCTATACCATACACTCTATACCATACACTCTATTCCATACACTCTATCCCCTACACTCTATACCATACACTCTACACTCTATACCCTACACTCTACACCCTACACTATATACCCTACACTCTACACTCTATACCCTACATTCTCTACCCTACACTCTATACCATACACTCTATACCATACACTCTATCCCCTACACTCTATACCATACACTTTACACTCTATACCCTACTTTCTATACCCTACACTCTACACTCTACACCCTACACTCTATACCCTACACTCTACACAGTATACCCTACACTCTATACCCTACACTCTACACTCTATACCCTACACTCTATACCATACACTCTATACCCTACACTCTATACCCTACACTCTACACTCTATACCCTACACTCTATACCCTACACTCTATACCCTACACTCTACACTTTATACCCTACACTCTATACCCTACACTCTATACCCTACACTCTACACTCTATACCCTACATTCTATACCCTACACTCTATACCCTACACTCTATACCCTACACTCTACACTTTATACCCTACACTCTATACCCTACACTCTATACCATACACTCTATACCCTACACTCTATACCCTACACTCTATACCCTACACTCTACACTCTATACCCTACACTCTATACCCTACACTCTACACTTTATACCCTACACTCTATACCCTACACTCTATACCCTCCACTCTATACCCTACACTCTACACTCTACACCCTACACTCTACACTTTATACCCTACACTCTATACCCTACACTCTATACCCTTCACTCTATACCCTACACGCTATACCCTACACTCTATACCCTACACTCTATACCCTACACTCTATACCCTACACTCTACACCCTACACTCTATACCCTACACCCTATACCCTACACTCTATACCCTACACTCAACACTCTACACTCTATACCCTACACTCTATACCCTACACTCTATACCCTACACTCTATACCCTACACTCTACACTCTATACCCTACACTCTACACTCGATATCCTACACTCTATACCCTACAATCTATACCATACACTCTATACCATACACTCTATACCATACACTCTATCCCCTACACTCTATACCATACACTCTACACTCTATACCCTACACTCTACACCCTACACTATATACCCTACACTCTACACTCTATACCCTACATTCTCTACCCTACACTCTATACCATACACTCTATACCATACACTCTATCCCCTACACTCTATACCATACACTTTACACTCTATACCCTACTTTCTATACCCTACACTCTACACTCTACACCCTACACTCTATACCCTACACTCTACACTCTATACCCTACACTCTACACCCTAGACTCTATACCATACACTCTATACCCTACACTCTACACTCTATACCCTACACTCTATACCCTACACTCTATACCCTACACCCTACGCTCTATACCCTACACTCTATACCCTAAACTCTACGCTCTATACCCTACACTCTATTCCATACACTCTATACCCTACACTCTATACCCTACACTCTACACTCTATACCCTACACTCTACACTTTACACTCTATACCCTACAGTCTATACTCTATACCCTACACTCTATACCGTGCATTCTACACTCTATACCCTACACTCTATACCCTGCACTCTAATCCCTACACTCTACACTCTATACCCTACACTCTATACCCTACACTCTATACCCTACACTCTACACCCTACACTCTATACCCTACACTCTATACCCTACACTCTATACCCTACACTCTACACTCTATACCCTACACTCTATACCATACACTCTACACTCTATTCCCTACACTCTATACCATACACTCTATACCCTACACTCTATACCCTACACTATACACTCTATACCCTACACTCTACACTCTATACCATACACTCTATACCCTACACTCTATACCCTACACTCTACACTCTATACCCTACAATCTATACCCTACACTCTATAATCTACACTCTACACCCTACACTCTGTACCCTACAATCTACACTCTATACCCTACACTCTATTCCATACACTCTATACCCTACACTCTATACCATACACTCTACACCATACACTCTATACCATACACTCTATACCCCACACTCTACACTCTATACCCTACACTCTATACCCTACACTATACACTCTATACCCTACACTCTACACCATACACTCTATACCCTACACTCTATACTCTACGCTATACACTCTATACCTTACAATCTATACCTTACACTCTTTACAATACACTCTATACCCTACACTCTATACCCTACACTCTACACTCTATAACCTACACTCTATACCATACACTCTATATCCTACACTCTATACCCTACACTCTATACCCTACACTCTACACTCTATACCCTACACTCTATACCATACACTCTATACCCTACACTCTATGCCCTACACTCTAATCTCCATACCATACACTCTATACCCTACACTCTATAACATACATTCTACACCCTACACTCTATACCATACACTCTATACCATACACTCTACACTCTATACCATTCACTCTATACCCTATACTCTACACTTTATACCCTACACTTTATACCCTACACTCTATACCCTACACGCTATATCCTACACTCTATACCCTACACTCTATACCCTACACTCTACACTCTATACCCTACACTCTATACCATACACTCTATACCCTACACTCTACACTCTATACCCTACACTCTATACCATACACTCTATACCATACACTATATGCCCTACACTCTAATCTCCATACCATACACTCTATACCCTACACTCTATAACATACATTCTACACCCTACACTCTATACCATACACTCTATACCCTACACTCTACACTCTATACCATACACTCTATACCCTACACGCTACACTCTATACCCTAAACTCTACACCCTACACTCTATACCCTACACTCTATACCCTACACTCTATACCCTACACTCTATACCCTACACTCTACACTCTATACCCTACACTCTATACCGTACACTCTATACCATACACTCTATACCATACACTCTATATCATACCCTCTATACCCTACACTCTATACCCTACACTCTACACTCTATACCCTACACTCTACACTCTATACCCTACACTCTATACATTACAATCTATACCATACTCTCTATACCATACACTCTATACCCTACACTCTATACCTCACACTCTACACTCTATCCCCTGCACTCTATACCATACACCCTACACTCTATACCATACACCCTGTACCCTACACTCTAAACTCTATACCCAACACTCTATACCCTACACTCTATACCCTACACCCTACGCTCTATACCCTACACTCTATACCCTACACTCAACACTCTATACCCTACACTCTATTCCATACACTCTATACCCTACACTCTATACCCTACACTCTACACTCTATACCATACACTCTACACTTTACACTCTATACCTTACACTCTATACCCAACACTCTATACTCTATACCCTACACTCTATACTCTATACAATACACTCTATACCGTACATTCTACACTATATACCCTACACTCTATACCCTACACTCTAATCCCTACACTCTACACTCTATACCCTACACTCTATACCCTACACTCTATACCCTACACTCTACACTCTATACCCTACACTCTATACCATACACTCTATACCCTACACTCTACACTCTATTCCCTACACTCTATACCATACACTCTATACCCTACACTCTTTACCCTACACTATACACTCTATACCCTACACTCTACACTTTATACCATAGACTCTATACCCTACAATCTACACTCTATACCCTACAATCTATACCCTACACTCTATACCGTACACTTTATACCCTACACTCTATACCTTACACTCTATACCCTACACTCTACACCCTACACTCTACACTCTATACCCTACACTCTATAACCTACACTCTATACCCTACACTCTTTACCCTACTCTCTACACTTTATACCCTACACTCTACACTCTATACCCTACACTCTATACCCTACACTCTACACTCTATTCCCTACACTCTACACTCTATTCCCTACACTCTATACCATACTCTCTATACCCTACACGTTTTACCCTACAATATACACTCTATACCCTACACTCTACACTCTATACCCTACACTCTATACCCTACACTCTACACTCTATACCCTACAATCTATACCCTACACTCTATACCCTACACTCTAAACCCTACACTCTGTACCCTATACTCTACACTCTATACCCTACACTCTATACCATACACTCTATACCCTACACTCTATACCCTACACTCTATACCCTACACTCTACACTCTATACCCTACACTCTATAACATACACTTTATACCGTACACTCTATACCTTACACTCTATACCCTACACTCTACACCCTACACTCTATACCCTACACTCTATAACCTACACTCTATACCCTACTCTCTACACTTTATACCCTACACTCTACACTCTATAACCTACAATCTACACCCTACAATCTACAATCTATACCCTACACTCTATAACCTACACTCTATACCCTACACTCTACACCCTACTCTCTACACTTTATACCCTACACTCTACACTCTATACCCTACACTCTATACCCTACACTCTATACTCTATACCCTACACTCTACACTCTATACCCAACTATCTAAACACTACACTCTATACCCTACACTCTACACTCTATACCCTACACTCTATACCCTACACTCTACACTCTATACCCTACACTCTACACTCTATACCCTACTCTCTAAACCCTACACTCTATACCCTACACTCTACACTCTATACCCTACACTCTATACCCTACACTCTACACTCTATCCCCTGCACTCTATACCATACACTCTACACTCTATACTCTACACTCTATACCCTACACTCTACACTCTATACCCTACACTCTATACCCTACACTCTACACTCTATACCCTACACTCTACACTCTATACCCTACACTCTATACCCTACAATCTATACCATACACTCTATACCATACACTCTATACCCTACACTCTACACTCTATACCCTACACTCTACACTCTATACCCTACACTCTATACCCTACAATCTATACCATACACTCTATACCATACACTCTATACCCTACACTCTATACCTCACACTCTACACTCTATCCCCTGCACTCTATAACACACACTCTACACTCTATACCCTACACTCTATATCCTACACTCTACACTCTATACCCTACACTCTATACCCTACACTCTACACTCTATACCCTACACTCTACACTCTATACCCTACACTCTATACCCTACAATCTATACCATACACTCTATACCATACACTCTACAACCTACACTCTATACCCTACACTCTACACTCTATACACTACACTCTGTACCCTACACTCTATACCCTACACTCTATACCATACACTCTGTACCCTACACTCTATACCTCACACTCTACACTATATCCCCTGCACTCTATACCATACACTCTACACTCTATACCCTACACTCTATACCCTACACTCTACATTCTATACCCTACACTCTATACCCTACACTCTACACTCTATACCCTACACTCTACACTCTATACCCTACACTCTATACCCTACAATCTATACCATACACTCTATACCATACACTCTATACCCTACACTCTATACCCTACACTCTACACTCTATACCCTACACTCTATACCCTACACTCTATACCCTACACTCTACACTCTATACCCTACACTCTACACTGTATACCCTACACTCTATACCCTACAATCTATACCATACACGCTATACCATACACTCTATACCCTACACTCTATATCTCACACTCTACACTCTATCCCCTGCACTCTATACCATACACTCTACACTCTATACCCTACACTCTACACCCTACAATCTATACCCTACACTCTATACCATACACTCTAAACCCTACACTCTATACCCTACACTCTACACTCTATACCCTACACTCTATACCCTACACTCTATACCCTACACTCTACACTCTATACCCTACACTCTATAACATACACTTTATACCGTACACTCTATACCTTACACTCTATACCCTACACTCTACACCCTACCCTCCACACTCTATACCCTACACTCTATAACCTACACTCTATACCCTACACTCTATACCCTACTCTCTACACTTTATACCCTACACTCTACACTCTATAACCTACAATCTACACCCTACACTCCACACTCTATACCCTACACTCTATAACCTACACTCTATACCCTACACTCTATACCCTACTCTCTACACTTTATACCCTACACTCTACACTCTATACCCTACACTCTATACCCTATACTCTACACCCTACACTCTACACTCTATACCCTACACTCTATACCCTACACTCTACACTCTATACCCTACACTCTATACCCTACACTCTACACTCTATACCCTACACTCTACACTCTATACCCTACTCTTTAAACCCTACACTCTATACCCTACACTCTACACTCTATACCCTACACTCTATACCCTACACTCTACACTCTATACCCTACACTCTATACCCTACACTCTATACCCTACACTCTATACCCTACACTCTATACCCTACACTCTTCACCCTACACTTTATAGCTTACACTCTATACCCTACACTCTATACCATTCACTCTATACCCTACACTCTATACCCTACACTCTATACCCTACACTCTACACCATACACCATACACTATATACCCTACCCTCTATACCGTACACTCTATACCCTACACTCTACACATTATACCCTACACTATATACCCTACACTCTACACTCTATACCCTACACTCTATACCATACACTCTATACCCTACACTCTATACCCTACACTCTACACTCTATACCCTACACTCTACACTCTACACCCTACACTCTACACTTTACACTCTATACTCTACACTCTATACCCTACACTCTACACTTTATCCCCTACACTCTATACCCTACACTCTATACCCTACACTCTATACCCTACACGCTATACCCTACACTCTATACCCTACACTCTATACCCTACACTCTATACCCTACATTCTACACCCTACACTCCATACCCTACACCCTATACCCTACACTCTATAC